>NC_048219.1:153098263-153223763 GCF_002007445.2 Ailuropoda melanoleuca
CCCCCGCCATTGGCCACCACGCTCAGTGGGGAATCTGCTTATGGATTCTTTCTCTTCCTCTGCCCCTCCCCCCCACTCATGCTCACTCTGTCTCTCCTCAAATAAATCTTTTTAAATAAATAAAATAAAGTAACAATAAACCTCTTACATGTTAACATAAATAACACTTTCATGAAAAATAAAATTTTCCAAAACAAAAAACTTAATGGGAAGAGTAGTATTTTTCCAAATTCCTTTGATATCTATCAATAGAAGATGCTTGGATATTCACACTGGCTNCATCAGGCTCCTCTGCTATGAGCCTGCTTCTTCCTCTCCCACTCCCCCTGCTTGTGTTCCCTCTCTCACTGGCTGTCTCTATCTCTGTCAAATAAATAAATAAAATCTTTAAAAAATAAAATAAAATAAAATAAAATAAAATCATTGTGAAAAAAGATTATTTGATAATATACCATGACTCAACAAATGGTAGTTTTTAAAATAGGTTAGTTACAATGTGGAATCTGAAACCATGTGAATAAAGTTTCCTACTCTGTTACATTAAAATGATGCATCTTGCACTCTCAATGGGTATTATACCCACATAAGATTTTGTTAATTCATGCACTGATCTTTTGAAATATATCAGTTTAATTAGTTATGTAGATTTTCCAAAAGTTTACTTTTTTCAAGTTTGTATTTAAATTCCGGTTAGTTCACATACAGTGTAATATTAGTTTCAGGTATAGAATTTAGTGATTCATCACTTACATACAACAGCCAGTGCTTATCACAAGTGCCTTCCTTAATGCCAATTCCCCCCACTCGCTTCCCCTATAGCAACCCTCCATTTGTTCCCTATATTGAGAGTCTCTTATGATTTGCTTCCCTCTGTTTTTATCTTATATTATTTTTCCTTCCCTTCCTGTTTATCTGTTTTGTTTCATAAATTCCACATATGAGTGAAATCATATGGTATTTGTCTTTCTCTGACTGATTTATTTTACTAAGCATAATACATTTTAGTTCCATCCACATTGTGCACATGGCAAGACTTCATTCTTTTTATGGCTGAGTGATATTCCGTTGTATATATATACCACCTCTTCTTTATCCATTCATCAGTCAATGGACATTTGGGCTCTTTCCATAATTTGGCTATTGATAACGCTGCAATAAACACTGGGGTGCATCTATCCCTTCTAATCAGTATTCTTGTATCCTTTGGATAAATACCTAGTAGTTCAATTGCTAGGTCGGAGGGTAGTTCTGTTCATCTATTTCTGCTCTAATCTTTATTATTTCCTTTCTTCTGCTGGTTTTAGGTTTCATTTGTTGTTCTCTTACTAGCTCCTTTCTTTCTTTCTTTTTTTTTTTTATCATGTTATGTTAGTCACCGTACAGTACATCATTAGTTTTTGATGTAGTGTTCCATGATTCATTGTTTGTGTTTAACACCCAGTGCTCCATACAATACATGCCCTCCTTAATACACAACACCGGGCTAGCCCATCCCTCCATCTTCCTCCCCTCTAAAACCCTCAGTTTGTTTCCCAGAGTTCATAGTCTCTCCTGGTTTGTCTCCCCCCCGTTTTCCCGCCTTTCATTCTTCAAGGTTAGGTTGTATATTTGAGATTTTTCTTGTTGATTATTTCTTTCAGTACTAAGAGATTTACTATCTGAAATCAGAAAAATTGACTACCAAGCTAATGCAGTACACAAAACAAGTATTTTGTAAAAAACTAAACTTTATGAACGAGCTATGTCATTTTCTAACTTAGTTTAAGACCACAAGATGAAAATTTGACTTATAATTTGATCATTTTAAAAAACCATTTTCACCAAGCACAGTGAAATAAAGCACAGTACCAAAAGTGTGTAGTTCTCAATAAATACTGGCTGAACTGAAAGCTGAACACCAATAAAATCCATGCTGCCTAATTACTTAAAAGCCTAAACTTTGAAGAAGGGGGTTCCTGTCTCTTTGACTTAAATAAGTGACTCTAGACAACTAATGTGTTTTACATAACCCTAAATTTTCTTACTTGAAAACTGGAGGTTATTATAACTATATCTATAAAAACAGATTTTTTTATTAACTCATATTAGGTGACATAAGTGAAAGCATTCTGCAAATGTTTAAAACACTATACAATTCTTAACTCTTTCAAGCAAGGCTATCAGACCACAAGCACTAAGACTAATTTTCAGATTACAGCAACTTAAAAACCTATTTTCTATTTAACTGACAAAAAAGATTATTTTGATTTTTAGCCTTGACATATGGCAAAGAAACATGAATTACACATTGGATTCACACATAAATGTCAGAAAATTTCCGTATTTTTTTATATGAAAGTTACTCCATTTGGAGGATCCGTTGCATTTTCATAGGAAATTAATAACTTGATCAAAGCCATAAAATAAAGTTTGCTGCATTTGTTGTGCTTTCTTTTACATAATGGCTTTTTCAGATCTGTGTGTGCTACCTACCTTTGCCTCACAATACAGAAAGGAGACCATTTACTGAAGGAGTCTGTTTGCTCTGTTTATCTTTGAATTTTGTTGGCACTTGACATTTGAATTAATATGTCCCAATTCTCCCTCCAATTTACTTGAGAGTTTATTGTAGTTGGTTAAAAAAAAAAACCAAAAAAGTGCAGGTAAGTCAGATAATAAACTGTGATTTACTAAGCCATTAATCCGCAGTAACAAGTAGGAGTCAGAAAGCTGCACAGACAATTGGGCTCTAACCTTCAATAAAACAACTGATAGTGAATCAGCATGTCACTTCCTATATCCTGCCCTGTAGGCCTCAGTGAAGTAACTGGCATTTTCTTCCTCTAATGGAAGTTACATAATCTACTCCATTTAAAGAAAAATCCTTACCTCACAACATACAGGAAAGAATATATTTTAAACACATTAAAAACACCAATTAGCTTTGATTTTCTCCAGCAGTATTCAATAGTAGATGAACTGGAGGGAAAAGGTCCACTGTGGAAAGAGACAGATCAAGGAAGGAAACTGAACTGGAATGGGTGCAGAATGTTCCCAGTGAGGTCATAAGTTACCTGCCTATCCACCCTGTTCTCCTTACTTTTAGTCAATGGTCTTTCTTTAAGTGGACTACTGGAAAAAACCTCACTTGTTTTTACCTTTACCTCCAAATACTTTTATTTGTACCCACTCATACTCTGTTTCTTATTATTTCATAGAGACTGGTATTTCCCTAAACTTTCCCAAAAAAGCATTTCTTCCTATGTTTTCTATGAAATCATATTCAGCCTCCTTGATTTTGACTAATTCACTCATTATCACTACATCTAGGGGTACCTGGGTGGCTCAGTGGGTTAAGCATCTGACTTCACCTCAGGTCATGATCTCAGGGTTATAGGATAGAGCCCCATGTCGGGCTCCCTGCTCAGTGGAGAGTCTGCCAGTCCCTCTCCTTCAGTCCTTCCCCCTGCTTGTGCACTCTCTCTCTCTCTCTCTCTCTCAAATAAAATCTTTTAAAAAAATAAAATAATTGCTACATCTAGGCTGTCTTCGACCTCTCAATCTATAAACACATTTAAGCTTCTCTACTACCTTGAACAGAACTTTCCTTATTTTTGTCATTCCCTCAATCTACTTTTTCCCCCTTTTATTTCCAGTATCCCTAAGATGTCATTTATATTTATTATTCCCACTTACTAATTGATTTTTCTATGTGCCTTTCACTACCATAAACTCTAATAAAATGGATCTCATTTAGATCACCAAGGCCCTGCTAACCAGAACCAAAGGTCTTTTCCAAGGGTAGTACTTTCACCTATTGGATTTGACACAACCCCCCTCCTAAAAACTCTCCTCCCTTGGTTTTTTCAACACTGTTCTTTCCTTGTTTTCCTCCTACCTCTCTGACAAGTCCTTGTCCTTTTTTCTTCAAAGTCTTTGTATCAGTTATGTATTCCTTTGTAACAAATCACCCTAAAACTTAGAGGCTCGAAACAACAAATAGTAATTCACTCAAAGTGTTGATCAGGAATTCAGGAGCAACTTGGGGTTGGGGGAAAGGGCCATTCTGGGTCAGGGTCGCTGACAAGGTGCAGTTAAGACATTGACTGGGGCTACAGTCATCTAAAGGCTTGAATGGGGCTGGAGGACCCTCTTTCATGATACTTCATCCATGTGGCTGTTGGCAGAAGTCCTCAGTTCCTCTCCAGCTTCTTACAGATGTCTCAGTTCCTCACTAGCTGTTTGCTAGAAGCCTCAGTTCCTAACTACAGGGGTCTTTCTGTAGGCTGCCTGAGTGTCTTCATGACGTGGCAGATGACTTCCTCCAGATCAAGCAAAGAGATAGACAGACAGACAAAAAGCTGCAATAGCTTTCATGCCCTAGTAGTCACAGTTGTACACTGCCATTTCTACTTTAATTCTATTTGTTGGAAGTAAGCTGCTAAGCTCAGCCCGACACTCAAGAGAGGAATTAGATTCTACCTCTTGAAAAGTATCAGTTAATTTGTGGACTTGTTTTTATATTACCACTGACTTCTGCATTGTGTTCCTTGAAGGTGACTCTTCTTAGGGGTCTTATCTCAGGCCTCTTACTTTCTCACTTTATTCATTCTTCCTTCGTGATCTCAACTCCTCCCATGGTCCCAAATGCCATCTATATTGTTGAATATATTCTTCTATATTGAATCTCACTATTCTAGTTCTGACCTCTCTTCCAAAACTCATATTTGTATTGTCAACTGCCTGTCAGAAAGACAACTCAGCTTATCCAAAACCAAATTCTTGTTTTCCTCTCTTTGCTCTCCATTCAGCTCTTTCTTCTAGATCTTCAACCCAGTTATCCAAGATAGAAAACACAAAATTATCCTCAATTCCTACCTCTCACCTCTCATCATCTTTGATATAGATTTATCCTCATTGTTTTTACCTCCTAAATAACTCTCAATTTATTTCCTCTCTTCATCATCACTATCTCTGTAAAGCTGTCATCATTTCTCTCTAAGGCTACTACAGTAGCCTAATAATTGATCTCTATGTCTAGTCTCTCCTCTTTCTAATTTATCTTTTGTCAGATTTATCTTGGCTAAAATATATATCTGAGATCATATATCTTTATAAAAACCTTGAATGGCTCACTAATAACTTCAAAGTCCAAGTCCTTTAAAAATGATATATAAGGCCCTTTAAAATCTGATCCTAAAATGTTTTTAACTTCATCTCTGTCACTGTCCTAACACATCTTCACCAAATCACTGGCATTCCCCAAAAATGTCATTACTTTCACACAGTCATATATTTGCATATGCTATCTTCTGTCTGAAATACCCACTACTCTCCACTCTGCTTTGTAAACTCCTATATTCAGAGTTCAAACAGCACCTCCTCTAAGCTCCTCTCTCTGACTTCCCTAGGTGAGAAGTCATTTTTATCACACCATACATCTTGAATATACTGTTGGCATATCTTTGTCACCCTTATGTCATGGATGTTTTTAGGATGGCTTCAATTTCAGATGTTCTGTCTTTATTTCCTTATAAGAACATGAATAAATTTGTCAGACTACGTTTCCCACTTTTTAATTCAGAAAATTCAGACTACGTTTCCCACTTCTTAATTCAGAAAATTGATTGTTAGTGACACTACTTGTCCCCTCCAGGAATTCCAAAGTAACCTATTGCAGGAAGACACTTTCTCTTATAGAATTTTTGGAACACAGATAAATTTTATGTTGCAAATACTCATCATTAAAGAAGACAAAAAGTCATTTCAAGACCAGAGCACAAGTAAATATTTTAGTAATGCTTACACTCTTCCCCACATTGCCCATTCCCCATCCCCCACCACCCCCAACATAACATTACAAACCCACATTTCATAATAAGCAGCTGAGGTGTCATCAGGAGAACTGGAAGAAAGGAAGCCTACAAATGTGTCTCTATGCCTAATTAAAGATGTTTATCCTCAGAAATCTCACCTATTAATCTTGTCCTTCTCTTGTGGAATCTTGGCATTTAGTGACATATAGCACATCCCCATAATTACTGGAAAATACCCCAGATGGAAATGGATGCTCAGAACATCTTGGCCCAGAGGCTTTTATAAATTCATCTCCCAAGATAAGGTAAATACCAAAACTAAATATACTTTTACAGAGCAAATGGGAAGGAACTCTCAGCTCTCAACTTAGTTCTTAGCCATCAATTACTTAAAACACACACACACACACACACACACACACACACATTCATTGAGTTACTACTAAGAGACAGGTTGTGTTAGATGCTATTAATGCAGTGGTAAACAAGAGACTTAGGATCCCTGCTCCCATGAAGTCTACATTCTGGGGCGAATTAAGAAATAAAGAAATAAAGAAACAAAAGCACAAAGTAATTACAGATAGTGGTAAATGCTATTAAAGAAATGAGTGATGAGATGGAGGTTAACTGGGAGTGGGGGATGGAAGCCCTTTAGATATAATGGTCACAGGTAGGCATTTGGAGGAATTGGTATTTGAGCTGAGACCTCTGAGATGAAAATGGGCCAGTCATGTGGAGATCTGGCAGAAGAATATACCCCAAAGAGGAAACAAGGGCAACCATACCTTAAATACAGTGCCCTAATCACAAAAGGCAGGTTACCAGCTGATGGCAGTATCCATATATATAATGGCAGTATCCACATATATAAGGAAAGAAATACAGGCCAAGACAGTTTGAAATATCTACAAATATCAGACCTTTATGTCTTACTTTGGATGCCCAGTACAATTCATCCTAATTCTAAATGAGTAGCCACATTTTTAAATCACCTCCAGAGTCAAAATTACCCTGTTGACAACCTCCTACCTGAAAGGTTCTTCTCATTAAGCATCCCTGTCACAGTTGCCTCTTCTCACTTTCCTACCTGAGCTGTTCTTCGTATTTGCTGTTCTCCTATATTCCTATTGTTTTTGCTCAGTATAATCACCCTCAAAGTTGTCCATTCCCATTGACACCCATATGTTCCAAAGTCTCTCCTGAGTTTCCAATATGCCATAGGTCAAATATCCATATGCCCCTGGATTTCTCCACATGAATGTCCTGCTAGCACCCTAAATTCAACAGAGCCAAAACTGGATACATTACCCCCTGCCCTGCTCACACACTCTGTACATTACTGATGTAACCTACCTAACATCACCACTGATTATTTGGCCATGCTTGACACATGGAAATCCTCTCCTTACTTTCTGACTTCTTACCCCTAAGCTCCCACACCTAGTCACCCAATCTTCCTTATACATTCTTAATATTTCTTGGAGTAAGTTCCTTTAGAAATTAAGGAGTTAACACTAAATTATTTAGTTCTTTATACTATGACCTGGATTATACAATAATATAAACTAATTCTGTGCTTACCATGTGTCATGTCTGATGCATTGTCATTTCATCCTTTCAATAGCTTTATAAGCTACGAACAGTTTAATTATTTCTCTTTTATATATAAGGAAACTGAAGCTTAGAGGTGTTCAGGAATTTGCCTAAAATCACTTATAGAAGTGGAAGGGATGAGATTTAACCCACATATTTCTGACTCTAAAATTTGATCTTATGAACACTATATCATGGAAAAGACGTAGAAGTTAGCTTTCTTAAAAGAAAAATCAAGCATTTAACTTGATAGTTCTTTCCAGGAACAAACTTAAAAACCACTTCAAAGACATTAGCATTCTAGGATAACTGGCACTAAATCCAGATACATAGGTGACATGGTATTTGATTAATTAAATTAGTTATTCTAAAATGTGTTCAGGTAGCAAACATTGGAAGTTGTGGTGTTATTTGGGCAATAGCAAAAAATATATACATTTAATTTCACAAAAACCTGGATATGTTTCAAACAGAAAATAAGACTACCAATATATAAGATTATATAAAATATCCTCAGATTATTTGAAATGCATATAAAATGTGAAGTCACACGAAGTATTTTATCCATTACTGCTTGTTTCCTCTTTGTTCACTTGTTTGATGATCTGCTAACTAAAAATGTTAGCAATCTACTAACTTTTTAAGAACGCATGTGAAGTAGAAAGATTGAAATTGAGAATATGAGTTTTTTTCAATAGCTCAAGCAAGAGATGTGGCCTGGAAATAAAGTAGTGAGGTAGGAAGGGTATAATTTGAAAAATACTTAAAAGGTAGAGTAATTAGGGGGCATCTGCATGGCGCAGTCAGTTGAGCATCCCCGCTCTTGGTTTTGGCTCAGGTCATGATTTCAAGGTCATGGGATCAAGCCCCGCATCGGGCTCCTCCGCTCAGTGTGGAGTCTGCTTGAGGCTTTGTCTCCCTCTTCCTCTACCCCTCCCCCCCCCCCCCCGCTCACTCTCTCTTTCTCTCTTTTTCTCTCTCTCTAAAATAAAAAAAATCTCTTTTTAAAAAAGAGGTAGAGTAATTAGGACTTGACTAGATTTGGAAGCTTAAGGAAGAATCGAAGATGACTCATCAGAGTTTCTATTTATGGTACCTAGATGAAAGGTAGACAGTTTCTGTTGTATACATGAAGCTATTTATGAAAAACTCAAAGGGTGTGGAGTCTTGTATGTGGGGTACAGAGAGGATAGGAAAAGATTCCCTAAAATGGAGAGTATGAACTGAAATAACCAGATAAAAAGGAGACATTACTGGGCTGAGGAAAGTATAGAATCCTTTGTATTGAATTCAAAGGGGCATGGGAAACTATCAGAAAATTATTACTAGGGAAACGACATGATTGATGGAAAATGGTTTTAACTTCAATGAAGCAAAAAATATTTGGAAATTGTACATCTTGATATCTTGACAAATGCCATAATAACTATTATCAAAATGGCACCAAGAAATATTTCAAATAGCAACAGATAAGTCACCCACATAAGTCACCCATTTAAGAAAATTTTATGTCAGTGTAGATTGAAGTGAAGGTTTACAGAATTGAAACTCAAACTGACAAGTTAAAAGAGATTTTACATGCTCTATTGAAACACTGGCAAATCTTTTGTAATAGTTTATTATTTTGGAGAGAAAAAAATGTCTTAAAGGAAACTGCCTACATGTCAGAAGCATTTTGAAGAATCCAGTATTTATATTTAAATCAACATACTTTCTAATACGTAGTGCCTCAGCTCATAAAATGCATCAGTGACTTACATGACTAGATTGGTCTTGTCTTTATGACAAGAATTTAGTTAGATAAGCTAGCAGTCTTGCCCCTCCTCACCAGAATAGCAACATCCACAGCAGAGATTGGTCCTTTATCAGCCGTAACAAAATATCACAGATGCGTGGCTTAACCAACAGAAAATTCTGTTCGTATGATTCTGGAAGCTAGCAATCCAAGATCAAGGTGTTAGTTTCTTCTGAGGCCTCTCTCCTTGGCTTACAGATGGCAACAACTACAAAAATAACAAAAGATAAACAAGGAAGTAAATAAGGAAGGAAGTACGTAAGTAAGTAAAAGAGCGGGTGGTCCATCAATCTGGGACAGGAGCCCAAATGAAGTAAATTTCATGAGTGTGTATACAGACAGTCCCTGACTTATGAAGGTTTGACTTAAAATTTTTTGATTTTCTGATGATACAAAGGTGATATGCATTCAGTAGAAACCATACTTCAAATTTTGAATTTTGATCTTTTCCCAGGCTACTGATACATGTAAGATACTCTCTCCTAATGCTGGGCAAAAGCAGCAGCCACAGCTCCTAGTCAGTGACATGATCACAAGGGTAAACAACCAACAGACCCATAACCATTCTTTACCCATACTGACATTCTGTTTTTGCTTTCAGTACAACATTCAATAAAGTACATGAGCTATTCAATACTTCATTATAAAATAGGCTTTACATTAGATAATTTTGCCCAACTGTAAGCTAATATGAGTGTTCCGATCATGTTTAAGGTAGGCTAGGCTAAGCTATGATGCTCAGTAGATTAAATATATTAATTGCATTTTGACTTATCAGTATTTTCAACTTACCACGGTTTTAACAGGACATAACCCATCATAAGTTCCAAAGATCTGTATATACACAAACACATACACACAAGCACACACACCCAAACTTGGGATTCTTTGGCATTATCTGTCTTACGTAGAAAGCTACTACTCAAATAATCAATTGCACTAATTAAAGGAACTCCTAGTTCTCTTCTTATCCAAAATAATGAGAGAATAAAACCTTTGTCTATTAAGATGACTCTAGGCCCTACAATACTTCCTAACAGAAAAAGTTTAAATAATAATCATAGAACACAAATTGCAACCAAGCATTACATTTAAAAAAATAGTATTTCGGTTTGCAGAAATATTAACAGGCGCCAACCATTCATTCACGTCCTTTTTCAAACAGGACTATTTTTCTAATATTAGTGATAGGAATTTAGATAGGAATGAGACTGCCAAAGTTTAAATCCCTGGCTCAGCCTTTAATATAACCTTGGGCATGTTTCTTTGTGTTTCATCTATAAAATGCAAATAGTAACAATTCCTACCCCAAAGTCCTTGTGATAACAAAATGAAATAATGTGTGTAATGTATCAAGTAGTTTCCAGACTTTCAAGAACTTAATGAAAGCTGTTGAGATGTGCTCTCCACCCCCAAACTAGGGTTGGTTAATTTCCCATTATAAATGGGTTTTTAGGAATCATCTAGACACTTTCCTAAAATCTGAAAATAACTTGGTAAGTATTGTACATCAAAAGAGTTCAAGTTCTCCCTTCTCTAGGCAGCCACCCCTGGCGTCCTTCAAATGAAACTTTTTCCATGTCTTAAGAAAGCTCTGTAGAAACCTGAAGCATCCTGTATTCGCCGGCCCTGTTCAATCTGTGCACAAGAAGAAAGTAACTGAGTACCGTGGCCCTCTAACAGCCCTTAGGTTGCGACAGCTGCTCAGTGATCATTCAGGACGGGGATGATAAGGGCAACCATTAACCGAGCAGGCAGGACAAAAGAATCGCCCATCCTCAGCAAAAAAGAACGTGAAGGGAGGACCAAAGCGCAGCGGGCGCCGATCACCTCGCCCCATTGATCCTGAGGCCCAACACAACCTAGAAAGGACCAGGTGGATGACCGACATCACAAGCGATGCCAAGGCATTTTCCCACGTCCCTTCCCTGCCCCCTCCCGGCCGGCCTCGGCAGAAGCGCACGCGCAGCTCCGCTTCCGGGCGCCTCTTCCCGCTACCCACAATGCTCTGCAGCAGCGACCTGTCGCAAAGGCCGCGTTTCGGCGGCGAATGAGCGCCTTGCTTTCCGTGCGGTGCGGCGGCGGCGGCGGAGGCCCGTGTCCTTTTCCTCCTGCCGCGGGGCCAGATTCCCTGACGGTGTCCAGCTGCGCTTAAGTCTGGCCGGTGCCACCTGTCTCCGCAATGCCCCCCAAGAAACAAGCTCAGGCGGGGGGCAGCAAAAAGGCGGAGCAGAAAAAGAAGGAGAAGATTATTGAAGTGAGTACCCACCCCCTCCCCCACTCATGCTTCGAGCTCTAGGGGAAGCACCTCCTGTTTCCCCGCTCCACGGCTCCTGCTCGCGTCTTCCAGAGCGACGTGTCCTCTTCTGCCTCTGTGGCCCACTGCCCCTTCTCCAGCCCCGTGATGACGCTCGCTGCCTCTCATCGCTATAGTGACGCTCCTGGCGCCCCCGCACCCAGCCTTTGCTTCTCCGCCCACATGCCCGTCTTCACCGACCCCGGTGCGAAAGGGCACTCAGCTACCCCTGCCCGCTTCAGGGTTTTGTTCTTCGCTGGTCCTTAAAATTGGAGACGTTTCTAGGCTGGTGTTTTTAAAAAGTACGCTGAATGGGCTTGGGCCAGACTCTTTCTAGGGGGTTGGTTCGTGACGATCCTTTGTGTTACATTTTTACTCATCACTTAGAAGTAGTAGTACTTTCGAGCCAACAGATTACCACTTCGTGGGTTCATTACGATTTCCATAGAGAGTGGAGGTTTCTTTAAGGTCGCAGCTCACCGTTTGTACATAGCTCATGATATATATACATTGTGAATTACATCGACTCTGCTTTAAAAGAGATTGTGTCAGTGTCACTAGCTGTGTTAAGTGCTGTACGCGAATGTTTTTATTTATACACACACACACGGATATATATTTATTTATGTATTTAGTGCACTGAGCCTGTAGCTCTTTATGGCCGAGGAACAAGCACTATTGACGTTCTTGAGTATATTTGCCTTCCAATGACTGTACCAGTGAGTTTCCTGAGAGTGAACCATCAGTGACTTTTAAACACTGCTTCGTGTTCTTTGGATGTAATTGGAAAAAGCCATGGCCATTTTCCTGCCTGATTAATGGACAGCCTTTGTGGAATTGTTACACCCAAAATGCATGTTGGGTATTTTGAAATGAGAAGTTTATTTATAAATTATTACTGGTTTTCTTTGTTTTTCAAAGATTTTATTTGTCACAGAGAGAGAAAGCACACAAGCACGGGGAGCAGCAGACAAAGGGAGAAGCAGGTTCCCCACTGAACAAGAAGCCCAATGTAAGACTGGATCCCAGGACCCTGGGATCATGACCTGAGCCGAAGGCAGACGCTTAACTGACTGAGCCACCCAGGCATACCTCAATGATTACTATTTTTAATATTTGGTATTTACATCCTTGAAAAACAGCAATGAAAAGCCCTCAGGGCTTCATAGTCTAAACCTAATCAGAACTTGTCTATCGATTTTTACATAATTTTTAAAGTCTGCTGGTTTAACATTGCTTATAAAGAATTCTAGTAATCTTTGCCAACTTCCAACTCTGAAGCAGAACCTGTATTCTTTTTTCTTCCTTCCTTCCTTCCTTCCTTCCTTCCTTCCTTCCTTCCTTCCTTCCTAGTAGGCTCCACTTGGAACCCAATGTGGGGCTTGACCTCATGACCCCGAAATCAAGGCCTGAGCCAATGTCAAGAGTCAGACGCCCCCCAGAACCTGTATTCTGTTTGCCAATTTGTACTGTTTAGAACTGTGATGAAGCAGATTAGCCAGAACTTTAAAAGCAAATGACTGTCTTCTTCACACGTGTGTCTGTCACCTTTTTGAACAATCTGGACTACTGACACTTAACTAGATCTCTGGGAATGGTGATCTCATAGCAGTCAGTGCTATGTAAACCAGGGCCATTTTAGGGATCACACTTTACTTGTTAGTTTCCTTTATTAAGATTGAATTAACATGATACAAAGTGAAATTTCCTTATAGACATGATAGTAAATGTTACCTGACAAAGTATACCTCCTACATTATTGAACTTTGACTATATGCAGTTATTTATTTTAAATTGGTAGGAGTGGTATTTTTGTTTTAAGGAATTGTACATGAAAGTTATTGATAGTGTTTATCAACTGAAAGTGTAGGTATATAATGGCTTTATTCACCTTGTATACAGTCATTCTTAAGGTAAAGAGAAAGCAACCTTAGTTTCATTAATGAAGACTTAACCAAAGAAAAATGCAAAATAAGACAGCTGCATTCTTTAACTGACCAAAAATACCCTAACAGAGTGGTGATATTAGCCTGGTTCCCCCCACCGCCCCGTTTATCATATATGATGAGCTTTTTTTTTTTTTTTAATGATAGTAAGGTTTTATAGACTCAAGTGTGCTGCATGGATATTTGCTGCCAGTGGAGAGGTACAACTATGGTGTGAATGTAGTGTTTTATCATTTGTTGTGAGATGAGATTTATAGAGAAAATTCCATTACTCAACCTGGTTAGGAAACAATATATTCCTCTATTAAATATTATAGGTGGCTTTTTTTTTTTTTTTACTTCCCCAAAACCCTAGCATGTCTTGATGGCTAGTGTATGACATTAAGGATGAAAATTGATTGAGGAGCTGGGAGCAAAGACTGATGTACTTCTCATCCATAAAATGGAGCTAATTCCTATATTACAAATATGTGGGTTAAATGAGATGAATTTGTAAAATACTTGACATATATATAGTTAATAAGTGGCAGCTGCTATTATTTATTATTAAAAAAAAAAAAGAACTAGTTAGGGGAAATAATCGGACTGACCTGTGCTGTCTATATAGGGTTTACTTTCTGTCACTTGAAATAATTTCCTTCTTTCCTTCTTTAAACCTTCCAAAATTTATTAACTGATTTAGATTAATAGGTATTTTCTTTCTGACATAAGTACATCAAAAGATGTTATGGTTCTGTTAGACATTCATGCAGTTGTCCCAAACGGCATATACCGTTTGCTTTCTGATAGCTAACATTTAATAAACTGAAGTCAACTTTTAGAAATAGATTTGGTTATGGAAAGAGAAACAATCCTTGGGTTGTAGGGCACGCAAATAAAGGATGTCCAGCTTTACTTGTAACAGCAAGGAAGTGGTAATAAGACACCTATAGAGTTGGGATCCAGATGTGTAAAGGATGGAGAAAGAGAAATGATTGGTTGCCAGTGAAAAACTTCAGTCAAGGTCAATTGTTAATTACTTGAAGTTAGATTAACCAGCTGCAGAATATCCATTGCATGGGAGGAGAACAAAAATACATTAGATAGTGCATGTGGTGGGCGGGGGAAGCAACACAAATAACGAAATAAAACAGCCCTAGTTTCTGCTTACCCTAGTGTCCCAAAAGGTAGTCTCTAGTTGTCTTGGAGTACTACTATTCCAAGTACTATTGACCTGCTCTCCCAACCGCTCCCCCCACCGTTTTGGTTTTTTTTTCCAGACATCTTATTTAAGGAGTGGAGGCTGGCTGTAAAAGAAGCATGATTACTTAATGGGATGGGAAGGGGAAGAAAGGGTCAGTTTTAAGTGAAGTCTGGAGTTCATTGACTGTTAAGGCTCTTGGAGCTTCAGGGAGCCATCCTTTAAAAAAAAAAGAACAAAAAACTTGTTTTCTAAACTCCTTTGTATTCAGTTTCCCAAGTCTGAAACACACACACACTGTTCCTTCCTTATACCTAATCTTTGGGACCTTATTGATCCAATGAGGACTACGATTTCCCAGTTTTATTTTAACCATGATTTGGGTTTGATTGTAACCTCCAGTCTTCCTGCCTCATATCTCCCCACCGCCAAATCCAGGTTAATCTTCAAGTGTTTGTCCTAAATTCAAGAAAAAGGGAGAAAGCCCTTTGGAAGCATTCCAAATTATAAACCATCCTATTATCAGTAGGTGTTGTTGGTATCCCAGATCAACAATATGGTATTCAGAAAGCTTTTTGTGTACCAGCCTGCACGGTAATCTAACTAGGTTTCTCTGGAAAATTAGTTTTTCATGGTGGAAAGAACAAAGACTTTGCTTGGAGTCAAATATACCTTGGTTCAGATATCATCTGTGTCACTCAATAGTTAACACTTAATGAGCCAGACACAGTTATCAGTGTGTTGAGAAAGGAGAAAAGACAAGCCATGTACAATGATAAATTTATACAGCTTCTTTCATTTTCTCAGTGAGGTATTATCACCCTTTTTGTAATTAAGGAAACAGTCACAGAGGTTAAATAACTTGCCCAAGATTACTAAACTGGAAATTGGCAGACCCAGGAAGTGTGGCTGCAGACCCCTTACTGTTTTGTTCTGTTGTTTTTTTGTTTTTTTTTTTTTTAAGATTTTATTTATCCATTTGCCCGAGAGAGACAGTGAGAGAGGGAACACAAGCAGGGGGAGTGGGAGAGGGAGAAGCAGGCTTCCTGCTGAACAGGGAGCTGGATACAGGGCTCAATCCCAGGACCAGGGCCAAAGGCAGATGCTTAACACCGAGTCATCCAGGCGCCCCCAGACCCCTTACTGTTAACCAATGTGCTCTACTACTTCTTTGTAGTAAATCTTTTAACTTTCACAACAATCCTAAAAGGTTAGAGTGAGACCCACTTTACAAATAAGAAAACTGTGGCAAAGAAGGTAATTTGCCCAGTTCTGTTTGAGCTTAGAACTTTGGCAGTCTGACTCTAGAGCTTATACTCTTAAATCATTACACTCTACAGTCTACCTTCAGAATTGTTGAACAGTTCTCAGCTTCAGTATAACATTTAGAGAGTGAGGAAATGCATCGTAAGATTGTTACGAGGATTCAATAAAATATATGTTGAGTTTAGGTTTCATGAATGCTGAATAGATGTGTCCCCTGTCTCTGTGGAAAAAATAATAATTTCTGAGCTCTAACCTAATTAGAGACTTTAAAAACACAACTCATTCATTATCTCTTTTAGGCTGGTTAATTATGTGCTAAAGCAATGTAATTAAACCTGAAAAACTGTTTTTCTTCTGGGATCTGGAGCTTATATACCTCTATCAGAAGCTGTTGTCACGAGTACTTTTTTCTAGCTGGCCAGGTCCCCTTAGAGTACTTTCTTCTTTCCTAAATCTTAATATGTCAGTAGCTACCTTGCTATTTGGCCTTGTTTATTCATAGTTTGCTTATTCTCTGGTTAACGTGGCATGGTTTGAACCCTTATTACACACTTCTCTGGCGAGGCTTATGTAGATGCTATTGCACTTTGATCTTGATATTTTTATCTAGGATTTTCCATCTTCCCTGCCTCCCATGAGAACTCACTTTTTGTAAAAGGAAGGTGGCATTTCACACCCAGTTGCTTCATGTGCTCATTTCTCTTCATATATCACATTATACTTGACCATCTTTTCTTCTTACTGAATTGAATGTTAAACTCTCTTACCTATAAAAATATGGGACACCAGCCATAAATAACTCAAGTTCAACATGTACATACATCCTACTTTTTTTTACATGCGTAGATAATAGAAAATTCATGTAGAATTTTAAAATATGGGATATTAAAACAAGAATAGAAATTTAAGTAGGGGAAAGTGAAATTTTGGTATATGGATGGATATAGAAGTGATGAATTAATAAAAAGATACTTTTCAATGAGAACCTTCTAGAGCTAAAACTGTCTTGAACTTTGCAAATTTTAAGAAAATTGAAAGACCTGTTTTATTGATTTTGAGATTCTATAAGTTTATGTCATGTTGGATGTTTTCAAATACTAATCATATCAATACTGTTTTTCATTTCCAGCATGTCCACATAGGTATTCTGTAGCTATAATATTTCCTTCCTATTACCTTGTCCCTTCCCTCAGAAATAATAACCAAAATTAAGGCTTTAAAATAGTTTATTTTAGACTAAATTCCTTTCAGAGGGTCTCCGCTTCCTTTCAAAAGTATAGACCTTTTTGCCTCTTCTTCCTTTCTCAGACCCACCCATCAACAAGAGAATAAGAAAGAGATGCAAACTCCCATTTTAAAATTAAATATCTAGGGGCAACTAGTTGGCTCAGTTGGTAGAGCATGCAATTTATTTTATTTTATTTATTTATTTTTTTAGATTTTATTTTTTTTGTCAGAGAGAGCACAAGCAGGGGGAGCAGCAGGCAGGGGGAGCAGCAGGCTCCTGCTGGGCAAGGAACCAGATATGGGACTTGAACCCAGGACCCTTGGGATCATGACCTGAACCAAAGGCAGATACTTAACCAGCTGAGCCACCCAGGTGCCCTGAGCATGCAGTTCTTGATCACGAGTTCATGAGTTCAACCCCCATATTGGGCATGGAGCCTACTTTAAAAATAAATAAATACATTTTAAAAAAAAGATAAAATTAAACATCTCTCTGAGTGTCAATCTACAAAGATTGATAGTGTATGAATAAGTTGGTAACTGGCTCAGTAGAAGAACAGATCTCAAACTACTGAGCCACCCAAGCACCCTTAAATAAATCTTTAAAAATTTTTTTTAAATTATTTTGAGAAGATAATTCTCTTAACAAAAAACAGTGCAGTGGTTTATCTTATGCAGTATTCCCCAAAATGTGTTCAATAGTACATAATCCCTTAGGGTACTCTGAGAAGAATGCATTCTGAAGTAAAAAAAAAAAAAAGATTTAAAATTGCTACATACTGCATCCCTTCTGGTAAAGGCTCTAAGTAAGGTATCTTACGCTTAAGAATTAAAAACACTGTTAGCCAAGCATTTTCCTAAACTTATATGACTATAGGTCATCTTGTACTGTATTACAACCCTGCACATCCTGTAGAAATTATATTTTGAAACACACTTTGGAAAAAGCATCATAGAGTAACAGGTTTAATAACAATAGTTGTAAGAATGTATTGAATTGTAAAGAACCCATGGGTCAAATGGTGGCTTTACTTGAAGTTTTAGTGTTTTTTAATGTTTATACAGCATAAGAAAGAATAGTTTTCTTACCAGTAAGTTAATGAAAGAGTGATTTTTAGATATGATTGAAAAAATAGATAAGAAATTAATATAAATTACTATAATATTTCTATACTCTTTTTCATTCAGGACAAAACTTTCGGTCTGAAGAATAAGAAAGGAGCAAAACAACAGAAGTTTATTAAGGCTGTCACTCATCAGGTTAAGTTTGGTCAACAAAATCCACGTCAGGTAAATAACTTAAAATTTCTGCATTTTCTTCATATGGGTGTAATAAGGCATCTGTTACAGATAGAAGTATTTGGTATGATAATTGTATTGCAAAATGGAATCCTACTCTAAAACTTTTCTGCGTCTTGCCTTTGTTGCTCAGCAATATGTCTTAGATATTCCTCCAAGCCATTTTGATATAGCTCTAGTTTATTCTAATAGCTTCATACTGTTCTACAATGTGAATGTACTATATCCATCCATTTCACTGTGAGTGATCACTTGTTTCTAGCTTTTTGACATTAGAACAATTCTACAAGAAATGTCCTTGCACACGTGTTCTTACAGGCATTTGTGCTTTTATTTCTGTGGCATAAATTGTGACGCATTTCTAGATCAAGGGAAATGGATTTCTTTTTCATTTATTTGTTTTTTAAAGAGAGAGTGTGCAAGCTCCAGCTGGGCGGGGAGGAGAGAATCCCAATTAGCTCAGAGCTGACCCAGGGCTCTACCTCATCACCTGAGTGGAAATCAAGAGTCTGATGCTTAACCAGTTGAGCCACCCAGGCACCCTGGATTTCTGATTTTTATAGATTACTTTCTGTAGAGATTGTAATCCTTCACATTTTCATTTGCAGTGCATGAGTTATAGGTACTAAAGTTCTTTTTAATGTTTTCCAGTGTGTTAAGTATAAATTGAAACCTCACTTTTTTTACTTTGTTTCCCTCTCTACTAGTAAGTTTGAGTATCTTTTGTTTTGTTTTGTTATATTTTGTTTTGAGTATCTTTTCATATGGTTGTTGGCTATCTGGGTTTATACTTCTCTGACTTGCCTATTCATATCCTTTGCTTTTCTGGTTATTTGTCTTTTTCTTGTCAGTTTATGAGAGACACCGTTTGTCTGCATTACAGATAATTTGTGATGTTTCTGTTTTATTTGCTGTACAACAATTTTTACTTTTTGTATTGTCAGATATGTCTAGCTTTTTTAAAATATAGTTAAGAAGTTTCCTGCACCACTAGATTATGTGTTTTTCCTAGATTTCTATTGTATTTTTACAGTCTATAATTTGTGATAAATTTATTTCATATGTCACTAAGTTAATTTTCTTTCAAATGAATAGCCACTTATACCAGCATCATTTATCCCACTGAATTGAAATACCATTGTTGACATATAGTAAAGTCTCGAATACGTTAGGATCTATTTCTGGATTCTCTTTTTCTGTTCTATTTATTGTCTGTCCCTAAACCAGTATCACATTGATTTTGATTACAGTGGCCTAGTAACATATTCTGTTAGCTATTAAAGGAAGTCCTTTCCCCCAAATGTTACTTATTTTATATTTTTCTTGACTTATTCTTAGGCGTTTATCCTTCCATATGAATTTTAAAATTATTTTATCCATTGGCAATGCATTCAAAAAAGCTCCGTTTCTTCATGTTCTTTAGATCTTTCACTTTCTTGAGTTTAAGGCATGCATCTTTATTTTAAAAAGTACTTTTTTTGCCATTCTGTCCTTTTTCTTAACTTTTGGAAATACTTTTTTTATCTGAGAATATCAGAATACATATTTGTGACCCCAATCTGAAACAGATTTCTTTCACATGTTGTCTACAGGTTAGTGCCTCCAACATTTTTCTTTTCTTACACCCAGCTTGATTCTAGGGCCAAAAACTATTGGTCTTCCATGCCGCTAATTTAGTAGCCTGGTTTAATAAAAATGTATGCTCAGACCTTGGAGTCATCTTATTCGTTACCCAAATTTAAATTATTTAGCAACGCTTATCTATACAATGGAAAGGTAATTACCCTTGTAAAGTACCTGTGGGTTAAATGAGAAGATAATGTGAATCTTCTGGTGAATATAGGTGTGTGAAAAGAATTTACTTTTCTTCCCTTATTCCTTTTCTCAATCCTGTTCTCTCCCTTTTTTTCTTCTAGTGGGAAGTATATGACTGGTAATTCTGTATTTCATAGACCCGAGAAAGCCATAAAATTGGTGGTGGTGGTGGCGGTTAGGATTGATAGTACATTCAGTATTATAATTTTTGATAATTTCTTGGTTACTTGGCTTTTACCTGTAAAATGAGCAGCTGTCCTGCTGTTAGAGCCAGGCAGTAGGCACCCCACTCTAGGTCCTGTGTTGTAGAGGATGACCCTACTCTGTCTCTTCCAGACATAGCTCTCCCACAGGCAAGGAATCATTGAGGTAAAGGGAATTTATACCTTCCCTCTCCACTTCACGGCCTGCAAAGGTCATGTTACTTGTATTTATCTTAGGGCATACTGTACTGCCAATATGCCTGAAGTCGTCAAAGGAAGGTTGTGTGTTCACTTCAGCAGCACATATTCAAAAAAAGAAGGGTGTGAGCTGTGAGTGTGGACAGATCTGACTCCGTACCATGTCCTTCCCCACACCTTTCACCTTCATGCACATACATGGTGGGATGAAACTCAGGATGGGAAGAGGAGGAGCCAGGCATGGACTCTTGTTTTACTGCTGTGCTCCAGTGTAGAACTCCATGGAACCTGAGATTTTAAATTTGAACCCGTCCTTCCAGGTTATAAGGTATATTTGTCAAGTAGAGGTACAAACCATATTTTATTTAGCATTAGTTTGATTTCTAACTTACTAATATTTACAAAAATGGTTTATGGGCTTCCATTGTATCCTTGCTCTGGGCCCATAAATGCTTGAGATGAGCCTAATGAGCAAAAGATACTTTTATCATAGATAAAATGACTTAAATTTTTCTTTTTAAAAAATGCTTCCCATTTTTCCATTTAAACACATCTTACCGTATGATCAAAGTCAGGATTTGGGATGTCTTTAACCTTACAGTGTCCGGCCAGTCCCTTCCTAAAATTTCCCCTTCCTTAAGTACTTTTTTTGTGCTGGATTTCTACCTGTATCTTTGGTGTTTCTTGGACCCTTTTATGGGCTTTTTAAGGTTGTATTGGCTCATCTAATATTGGTATTCTTCAAGGAACTGTCTTCTGCTCTTGTCACTCTTTTATTTTTTAATTACTTCTTTCTGCTGTTCTTGAGTAATGTCATACACACTCAAAGTTTTAATAAGTTATTATCTGTAAGCTGTTTCTAAAATCTTTATTTTAAAGCAGACGCTCCAGGTATTAAGATCTCTGTCCACTTGCCTTCTAAATAGCTCCATTCAGATGCTCTGTAAGCATCTTGTACACAGTATGTCTAAAACTGAGCTCATCTCCGCCTTCTACCCTGAAACCTGTTACTCCTGTATACCCTGTCTTGTTTAACAGCACTAACCATACATGTGATAATCCTAAACCCCACCCTCTCTTTTATACTTATGTCAGTCAGTCAGTCACTTATTACTATCAGTTCTACCTCCTTAAGAGCTGTCTCTCGCTTCTTTTCTCCGTCCTTGCTACTAATGCCTATTTTAAGCTCTTGTATTTTCTTGCCTACAGTAATTGCATTAGCCTCTTAATTTTTTCCTTGCTGTTCTTGGGCACTTTCTAGTCCACTTTTCACACAGTTGCCATTGTGATCTTTATAAAATGCGGTCTGATTGTGTCATTGAGTTACTTTAAGCCATGGAGTTTTACCTGTCACCTACTGATACAGTCCAAACTTTTCATTGATGTTTCTCATACCTTGTTCCTTCTGGTCCCTTTATCTTTGCGTTGTCTGACTCTCCACATTCCTTTTCTTACCCATCAGAAAAATTCATCCATAAAGTATTGGCTCAGTCTAATTTTCATAGGCAAATAGGCATTCCTTGTTCCCAGAGAACCGTGTATTATGTTATAGTTGTTGACATGTCTGTCTTCCCACTAGATTCTGAGCTTCTTTAAATAAGCATCTTTATCTTTTCATCTTTGTATTCCCTGTCATCTAACATAGGACCTGACATATAAATGTTTGGATGAATCCTCTAATCGTATTAGGTATGTAAATCGTGTGCCTGGAACTATGTCATATGTCATATTTGTTTTGTTTAATCTCCCACATTGACCTAGCTCAGTGTTTTTCCACAAGGGTAATAGGTATTTTGGGTGGTACAGTTCTTTATTGTGTGGGACTGCGCATTTCCAGGTGTTTGCATTTCTGATCTTCAAAAGGCACCCTCATATTTCTGGGGAGTGGGTGGTTGTCATAAGAAGAAAATCCCAGGTGAAAACCATTTACTAAAAGTGCTGGGCATGTAGCAAATGCTTAATAAATGCTTATTGCTGTAAGCTTTTGAATATGCTTTTTACTTGGCATGGTACAATTTATACATTTATTTAAGTCAACTGATATAAGATTTCGCAGTTTCATTTAATAGTTTAACCACATCATTTAATATATACTGAAAGGCCATTGTAACACTGATACTAAGAGGTACGGACTATATACACACAAACGTGCAAATGTTTTTGTTATGTTAGTGATGCTATATGTACTATTGTATAATGAGAACAGTTTTATTATATGAAATCAAATTTACATATTATACCTGGGAATATTATAGGTAGCACAAAGTGAAGCTGAAAAGAAATTGAAGAAAGATGACAAGAAGAAAGAACTGCAAGAACTAAATGAGCTGTTCAAACCTGTAGTTGCTGCTCAAAAAATAAGTAAAGGTAAACTTTAAATGTCAGAAGTATTATTTTTATTAAGTGTAATTCATGTTTAAAAACCTCTTAATTTGTTTTATGAATGCATAAAAAAGCACAAACAGACCTATAAATACAGAGAATAAACTGATGGTTTGCCAGAGAGGAGGGGATTAGGGGCCTGGGATGGGCAAAAGGATGAAGGGGAGAAGGGAGGTGCAGGCTTCCAGTTATGGAATGAATAAGTCATGAGGATAAAAGGTACAGCATAGGGAGTATAGTAAATGGTATTGTAATAGCATTGCATGGTGACAGATGGTAGCTACACTTGTGGTGAGGATAGCATATAGACTTGTCAAATCGCTGTGTTGTACTCCTGAAACTAATGTAACATTGTGTGTCAACTACACTTCGATTTAAAAAATTCTCAATTTGTTTTGATGTATATTTTCTTCATGTTGTAAACCAGTGTGTCTGCTATGGAGATGATACTCCTTTGTCAAAATTAAACTATATCAGTGACTTTCTTATGGTTCCTCTATATATGTGCTCAACTATGTGATTGTACAACTGTAACTCTAGCCACTAGCCCCCAGTGAAGGCAAAATTAAGGATTTAGACAGTCTGCTAGTTGACTTATAATATCTATTCTTTGGTGATAGCCAAGACAAACCTATGGTTCTATAAATTGTAAGTTCCAAACTCTTGGCAGTGTGTCTCCATGTATATTTATATTTCTCTTGTGCCTCTGCCTCATTGACTCAAACTAGACAAGTTACTATGGAATAGCCTGTGAGTTTGTTTGGTTTCCCACCCCTGGAGATAAGAGTGAGAATGGAAGGAATAATGGTAAGAATAAAACAAAAATAGATATAAAATGCTGTAGAAGGAACTTTAAAGAAATGTCTTAACAATCACTTGTAAGTGGTATTTTCCTCTCACATCGGTGAATGGAAAATAACAAGTTCACCAATGGTAATTTTATCTCAGATAAAAGCTATACTTTGTGATCTGGCAGATTGTAATACAAATACCATGTGCTGTTTGACATAGGTGCAGATCCCAAATCCGTGGTATGTGCATTCTTTAAGCAAGGACAGTGTACTAAAGGAGATAAGTGTAAGTTCTCTCATGACTTGACTCTGGAGAGAAAGTGTGAAAAGCGAAGTGTTTACATTGATGCAAGAGATGAAGAACTTGAAAAAGGTACTTTTTAAAGACATGTTCTTAAAAATATCTTTTGATTGTTAGTAAGATATTTAGTACTTGAAGAATATTTTGGTCTTAGGAAGGCTGTGTTTGTAAAAAAAAAAAAAAAAATAATTCTTTTCATAAAATCTGAATTGACAACATCATGTCCTTTGATTAAGTAAATGAACATGTATAAAAACCAGTTACTTAATTTGGACTTGTCTCACCCTTTCTTCCAGTACTCCCTTCTCATTTGCCTAAACTACTTGGGATTTTGGTGAATAATTTCATAACACTGTTTATTCCTATCTTTGGTGTCATTTAAAGAAAATGTGTTAGATCATAAGTCTTACGATGCAGCTTTCCTGTCTAAGGAGATATGCAATATGTCTCGCAAACAGTAAATAAACTTACAGTATTTAGTCTTCGTATCTCTTTTTATTTAGATACTATGGATAATTGGGATGAGAAAAAACTGGAAGAAGTAGTGAACAAGAAGCACGGTGAGGCGGAAAAGAAAAAACCAAAAACTCAAATAGTATGTCCTTTTCTTGAATTGAGTTGCTGTGATATTTATCATTAGGGAGAATTATGTGGCAAGGTATTTGCTGCTATTTTTTACTGGATTATTTTAAATTATTGGAGCTTTTCATAAAGTGCATCAAGGTTTGTTTTGGAATTTGCAAGTGTAAGTTATACAAAATTAGATTCTTATTCAAAAGTAGCCTTTGAAAAGCATGTGACTAAAGTCCTCAAGTGCCATTTTCTGAGGTGATTTTACTTTCTCTCAAATATGGATCAACACAGTCACATTCAGACAAGAAAGAATTCTTTCCTTATTTTTTTGTGCAAAATGAATGGAGGGAGAATTGATAAACACCTACTCTGTTTTAATGGTAGGGAGATTTTAAATCAAAAAGATGAAAATATTGTCACAATTATGAATTGCAGAATGAGTTTTGGATTGGTAATGGCTCTAGTATTCCAGGAAATGTACTTTTAAAAATTGGTACCATATTTCTCAGATCCAGCATTCACATCCACATATTTACCTATAGTGCAGTTAGAGTGAATAACCTTGGTGTGCTAGAAAATTTCTAAACACTAGTTTTCTTATATACGTTGTATTTTTTCAGGAAAAGAATATTGTTTATTAGTTAATTTTTACTGCTATTTTTAAAGTTTATTACCTGAGGCTTCAATACAATTATATTTTGCACCAAAAGTCACTATCATTTGTGTTCCTTTTGTGCCTTGCTTTTTTTCCTCCCTTCTTAGATGTGAGAAATTGCCTCTAATTTCAGGTAATTCAAGTAGTATTTGTATCATGATTGCATTTGAGGAGTTTTTAGGAGAGATCAAACCAAAGCAAAATCATTGGTTTTAGTTTTTTATAACATTTTTATATTTTTTCACTTATTTAAAAATCAGACTTGTATTACATTTACAAAGGCTAAAACTGAGGCATGTCCTTTTGTGTAATTCAGAATTTGAAACAATGTTGAAAATAGAAATTTTATATAGATCCTCTCTAAAGGAAATTTACCATCATGTTAACTATTTTAAGATTAATTTGTATGTACATTTCTGCACAAAGGGTGCTCTGAAAAATGAATGGCCTAAGAATGTGAGTAAGAATGTACTTGTTCCATATACTTAAGCATTTACCTTGGAAATGGACTACACTGAGCCACTACTT
Source organism: Ailuropoda melanoleuca (assembly GCF_002007445.2). NCBI lineage: Eukaryota > Metazoa > Chordata > Mammalia > Carnivora > Ursidae > Ailuropoda > Ailuropoda melanoleuca. The sequence continues at coordinate 153,124,107 of NC_048219.1, forward strand.
GTGAATAATATTGTCTCTGTAGGTGTGCAAGCATTTCCTTGAAGCTATTGAAAACAACAAATATGGCTGGTTTTGGGTATGCCCTGGAGGTGGTGATATTTGCATGTATCGTCATGCACTTCCTCCTGGATTTGTATTGAAAAAAGATAAGAAAAAAGAAGAGAAAGAAGATGAAATTTCATTAGAAGATCTAATTGAAAGAGAGGTAACTAGAATTTTTTCCTACTATAAAACTAAAGCAGTATTTATTGTGAAATTATAATATTTACCACTTGGGGGCAATAGCATGTTATGAAAGGGGGAAAAATATGACCTTTTCCCAAAGTCGCCTTACTTTTTCTTTATTCTTGTATGTCTAGAATGTAAACCTAACCATAATTACTAGCCCATCATGACATTAATTTTAGGATTATGAAACAATTTTTTATGCCACTGCTTTATCAAATTCTTTCCATAAGATTAATATACTAGTATATTCATTAAAATGATATTTCAGATTGATTGAACTTGAAGTTTTACATGTTTCCCCTGATGTCTTATTTTTTAGCCATTTTACTAATCAGTAATATGTGAAGGAGACAGCTCCTACAGTCAGGTATATTTGGGATTGTTTGTATCCTACTTCTACCACAGATTAGGTGTTAACCTTGGTAAATTTCCCATCTCTTTCTGTTTGCTTATTTGTGGAGATCGGTGTGTTAGGATATGTGTAGAAAGCATTTAATATTGAATGCCTGGCAGATGTTCAGCAAGTATTATTTTTCCATCCATTTATTACTTGATTATTGGCTCTGAGGAGCAGATGGTGTTTTTGCCTAGTTTTTTTTCCTCATTTCCTGAGGAACACAAATGAAACTCGGATATTGTCATGGTGCTTTTCCTATTTTTGTTTTCAGCAATTGACTTATGTTAAAACCATTTCTCATGTGACAAGTTTTATGCACCTTCAGTTTTAAAAAGAAGTTCGGCTCAGAATAATATATTTTACTGTGTTTAGAAATGTTTGTATCTCTGGACATTCATTTTGCTCATTGCCATATAATATGAAAATAAATCTGTTTATTCTAAATTTGATGTCTTAACAGTCATAGGTAAGGACTTAATTGCATTAAAAGAAAACTATTAAATATTGTTATAGGTGATCTGAGGAAAAAACCAACTCTTGTCTTTGCAGCGTTCTGCCCTAGGTCCAAATGTTACCAAAATCACTCTAGAATCTTTTCTTGCATGGAAGAAAAGAAAAAGACAAGAAAAGATTGATAAACTTGAGCAAGATATGGAAAGAAGGAAAGCAGACTTCAAAGCAGGGAAAGCATTAGTGGTATGTCCCAAACTCACCTGAACAGATTCTTTATTCATTCTTTCATTTTATAATTTCTGTGTCACGCAAGAATTATTGTAATTTAATCATATTTATGTCTGAAATCAGTGACCAAGAAATGTTTGAATTTTACCCTGAGTTGATATATTTGTGTATTTTGAATAGATTAGTGGTCGTGAGGTGTTTGAATTTCGTCCTGAACTGGTTGATGATGATGATGAGGAAGCAGATGATACCCGTTACACCCAGGGAACAGGTGGTGACGAGGTAAGAAGCAGCTTTGGCATCTCATCTCATGTTGATGGAGAGAAACAGTAGAGAATAACAATAGAGTAGCATGGTTAAGGGTACCAACTCGGGGCCTCGGTTCAAATCCTGACTCTAACCTGGGAAATCACCTATACTGTAGGTCTCTACCCTCATCTGTAATAAAGATGTACTGATAATCTAAACATGCAGGCTACTTGTGAGAATTAAATGAATTAATGAAATTATATTATAGTTCTTTATAAAGAAAGTAGAACAGTGACTGGGGTAGAGTTAAGTGCTTATATGTATTAGCTACAAAGTATGTGTTTTATTCTCCTTCTAAAAGGAAAACAGTTTTTTTTTGTTTAATATTTTATACTGAAAAAAAAAAGGGACAGAGACTAAAGAAGTATAGAGTAGGGGGAAAAAGTACAGAGTAGGGAATAGGAGACAACAGCAGAATCACTTAGTTACAGGCAAGCATAGCTGATTATTCATTATTTTGTATGGTATAAAATTCCAACCACTCTCTCTGAGTTGAAAATAAAAACGTCTTATTCTGTATGTCAGAGGAAGAAACTTGAAATATGACATTGCTATTTCTTTTTCCTAAGAAGTTTAGGAAAAGCAGTGAATTTTGGCTCTTGTCAGTGTTTTCATTTGGCATTAGTAATAATTTTGTTTCACTAGGATAAATGTCGGAGGTAGAAGGTAAGTAATTTATGAAAACTGTTCTCATAGGTAACAACTTTCTTTTCTATGTTTTTAAAGGTTGATGATTCAGTGAGTGTAAATGACATAGATTTAAGTCTGTATATCCCGAGAGATGTGGATGAGACAGGTATTACTGTAGCCAGTCTTGAAAGATTCAGCACGTATACTTCAGAAAAGGATGGTAAGTACACTGACTTTTTTGTGAAGTGGGAAGCTGTCTAAAGGGGGACGAGGGACAGTTAGACCAGACTGGCAAACTTTGATGTCTGCAGGTACCAGACCAGTAACATAAATATGTGTGGTTTGGCTGTATATAGAAGTAGTGAGTCGTGGAAGCTGTAGAATGGGTGGCTAGGTAGATTTGGAACCCATTAACTGAAAGTAGAAGGGGACAGAACGAATTTGGAGATGTAGCTAATCAGTTCGGAACCTCGTGATATTGAGATATTTTAATTATCAAAAGTGGCAGTGTCTAGGATACTGTGTAGACATTCACAGGAGGAAAACTTTTGAAAGTCATTTTCATTTGGTAGCTCAGAGTGAATTAACTCACCCAGGCTCAATACTTAACCATGAGAATATTGTGGAATACACTGCAAACATCAGTTAGAGTAGTCAAAAGAGGGAAAGCTTGGGAAAGACAATGAGAAGGACAAAGGGAAAGAAAAAAGAGTTTCAGAAAAATTAAGTAGGGTAAGAACTGGAAATAATTCTTTAGTTGCAGTAAGAAAGAAGCTGTAGGAATTAGGGTGCAAGTTTTCATCAGGACTGCAATGATAAAAGGAATGAGGAGAAAAATGTAAGCGCAGATGACGCTAACAAACTTTGTTTGAGGGGGAGACATGGTCATGGGAAGGGCTTGTACGTCAGGGAAAAAAAGATCCAGGAGAAGAAGAGAAATGGAAGATGAAAGGATATTAGTTTTAGAAACAAGATCTGGAAATACAAATAACGGGTTTAGTTAAGAGTGAGAATGGAGGAAAGGCTGGGTAGTAAGCCTTGTTGATAAAATTTATATCTAATGGTGCCTTAACCGAAGAGTTTAAAGGGAAGTGAACGTTTGGCATCGTTAGTATGAGAGAAGGAGGTAGAATACTAATCAAGGCAAAGTTTGAGAGAGCAAAAACTAACCTTATTTTTACAATAAAGGAATGCAAGTTATAACTTGAAAAACTGGCTTGCCCTCCTGAGATCTGAGTGCTGTCTTAATGCCAATCTGAAGACTGGATTTGTTCCTTTTAGAAGTAGGACTTTGGTGACAGTAGGCAAAATTACAAGTACTTCAGAGTCTATAATCCCCCAAGACTTTTGTCATCAAAGATGTTTGAAATAGTTAAAATCTAAATTAAGCTATTAAAAATTGTCTTTGTGTAAATATTGGTGTCTTGGAACATAAAAAGACAGTGTTTTTGTTTTCTCAATCCTTTCTAGCCTGTAAAGAAAAGTAGCTGCATAGCCCTAGGTTCTTTTTTCACAATTTGATGATAAGGTGAAATTTTTTGGTTTCACATCTATTTGCAGCATTATAACTAGTGTGATTTAACTACTGTTCCCCAAATCAAAAGCTAAGTAGCTGCTAATAAACATTTCTTGATTCCATAATCATTTATTCAAAATACTATGTGGAAGTTGTTTAAAAACCAAATTGCTGGATCGTGTAGGAAACACAAAATTGTATATGATAAATCTTGCTTTCAAGTGTATAAACCGTTAAGTGATCAAATACTTGCAAAGACATACTTGCACTAGGTACAGGTATAGCTTAAGCTTTGTTAAACTTAGAAAAAGATCAATTCTTGTTGAAGTAATCTCAGGGAAAGCTTTCATGGAAAAAGGAAAAGAAACGTGTCTGTCTGTGACTGTCAGTAATGGAATAGTGTTTTCTGTTTCTTGGCCTAATTGATTTCAATGTTTATTTTTAGAAAACAAATTAAGTGAAGCTTCTGGAGGTAGGGCTGAAAATGGTGAAAGAAGTGATTTGGAAGAGGACAACGAAGGGGAGGGACAGGAAAATGGAGCCATCGATGCTGTTCCTGTTGATGAAAATCTTTTTACTGGGGAAGATTTGGATGAACTAGAAGAAGAATTAAACACACTTGATTTAGAAGAATGACACCAAACAAGTCTGAAAAAATTAAGCCAGCTCAGCATGAGTTGAAATTGACTACAGTAATTTTTTTCCACCTAGAATTCTTCAACAGGATGTTTATTTCCCATGCTGATTCTGGAGGGCTTACTTTCCTCCAAAAAAGGAATATTCTCCCTACATCTTGTCTTCTGACTTTGGCTACATCTCATAGTAAGTTCAGAGTAGTTCATGATAAATTGAAAATCTAATGGTCATTGCAGAAAATGATTGTTATAACTGTCCATTCAAGTAGGAAGTATAACTGCTTTTCCAGCTTTTGATTTTCATTGGGCATGTATTATAAGAACAACATAAATTTAAATTTAAAATATCCTTCATTTAACGCAGTTTTTAATGAGTGATTTCATTTCCTTTGTATTTATGTTTCAAAGACTGCCTAAAATATGAGCACTGTATTTCATAAAGGAAACTGCATATGCAGATTCAGTATTGTATATCTTTGGACAATTAGATGGACATTTAAAAGGAAACTTCTTTAACCTGACAGAATCAGCTGCAATGCCCGGTGTTAAACTGTTTTAAATGTTTCCCTCATCTTTTTTGCCAATAAAGTTGTAAATAAAGACCATCATACATTAAAATCCAAATATGGTCCTTTTTTTCTTTAAGTTTTTATATGAATATTTTCTTAGAATTTATAGTTAGAGAATTTTAACTAAATATTATCTCTTATAGTTACCACAGAAGGCACAGACATTTAAAGGATTCTCTTAACTGGTTATGAAACTATGTAGAATACTGACAGTACTACTATGAATTCAGTAAACTATGAATTTGGCTTTAAAAAGAGACTATAGGTAATGCTATAGGAAAGAGTAGTTCCCTAATTGGTAGATATCAGCCTAAGTAAATATCACCTACAGAGCTAACTACTACTTAAACATCATTGTGGAGATCCATGGTGTTAACAATAATACATGCTAAAGTTTGATTACTATGAAAGTGTAAACAAGTCCATCAGAAAACTGAGCTGAGGGTCTTTGTCATTGAGTTCTACTGAAAAATTAGGGTGAAACATTTTAAATGGACATAATTTACAAATGTTAATTTGTGCTAGCACCTTTTTGTCATTTTCAAATATTACTACCGTGTTTCTTTTGTTACCTGCAAATAAAAATGGATTTTAAAATATTAGACTAAGATAATAGTATGAACATGTCAGGTAACTTGGGCCCTAATTTCATTTCTGCCTTAGATAAATTATATGATTTTTAAATCTGAATCTTAGTTTCTTCATCTGCATATAGCAGTTAAAGTGCTTCTCAGTTGTAAAACCTAAGAAAACATGATTGTAAATCTTGTCAAATGATAATATCAAAGTTGATAGTGAAATTGACTTCCTATCTGTTCAATACTTGTACTGTAATTGACACTTTTCAAATGTAGAACGTGAACCAACTTTATTTCCCATATGCAATGAAAGCGTACTTAAATTTGTGTATAAAGACGGCTTGAGTTTAAAAATTTTTGATCTATGAAAGATTTGTTTCGTTCTTTATAAAAAGTTTTAAATGTTACTAGTTATTTAATAATGAAACATTTTCAAAATACTCCAAAGAGTTTAAATCTTTCTAAAGCTATAACCCAAGCAATCTTTTTCTTTTTCACTTTTGAAACCATCTAAAACGTTTCCAAATAATTGTATTTACTTTAGACCCTAACTTTCGTCCATTTACTTTAGACCCTAAGTTGTGTGTGTGGTTTTATTTAAATGTATATGGAAGACCTATTTAAACAAAAGTATGCTGAAGGCTTTTAGTTCTTTAAAGTATTACTACCTTACAGCAAATATGTGATTTTGAAAATCCAAATTTTCTTCAATAAGTGAGTCAAAGGGAAATGCTACAGTAGAGGTAATTTTTGATACCTACAATTCTTTAAGATGGCCTTCACCTATCTTGCCCTTAGGTTTCTTCCATTATAAATACAACCAATATATGCTCAGAAAATGCAAAAACAGGGGCGCCTGGGTGGTGCAGTCGTTGGGCGTCTGCCTTTGGCTCAGGGCGTGATCCAGGCGTTCTGGGATCAAGCCCCACATCAGGCTCCACCGCTGGGAGCCTGCTTCTTCCTCTCCCACTCCCCCTGCTTGTGTTCCCTCTCTCGCTGGCTGTCTCTATCAAATAAATAAAATTAAAAAAAAAAAGAAAATGCAAAAACAGTTTAATATGAGAAAATCAAAATGTAAAATTAACTCTTCCAAAATAACACATAGTATATTTCAGAGGCCAATCAATACAATTTTGTATTGTTCACAGTACAGTTACTGTATATTAGTACGGTGAATCTGAAATTGGCTCCTCTTTTCAAACCCATTTACACATAACTTTACATAGTTTTTTCTTACAAATTGTTCTTTTATATAATTCCCATTGTTAACATAGTATATCTCTGTGATCTCATTTCAGTTATGTGACTTAGCTTCATATTAAAGGTGCTTTTAGGGGCGGCTGGGTGGCTCAGTCGTTAAGTGTCTGCCTTCGGCTCAGGGCGTGATCCTGGCATTCTGGGATCGAGCCCCCGCATCAGGCTCCTCTGCTGAGAGCCTGCTTCTTCCTCTCCCACTCCCCCTGCTTGTGTTCCCACTCTCGCTTGCTCTCTCCCTGTCAAATAAATAAATAAATAAATAAATAAATAAATAAATAAATAAATAAAATCTTTTAAAAAATAAAATAAAAAATAAAGGTGCTTTTAGACATTAAGAAACTTAACAGTGTAAGCCTTCCACAGGAGGGGAACTGTGGTTTTGCACTTAACTAGCCTTGTAGTCTATAAAATGAGATTATTTTCCCAAATGTAAGAACTTTTCATTTTCTCCTTAATACCTAGGAGATTTCATCAGCCCATGCTCTTTTTATCCTATTTACCACTTTTTTGGGGTAGTTCATCTCTAGGCTATACCAGTGTTCTCAAAGGAACATACATCAGTATCATTCTACATGTATAGCTATTTCTACCTGTGAATCCTTGGAACTATGTTTATCTAAGTCTTAAGGTTCTTTTCTGTGTATTTCAGTGACAAAAGTCTTTAGTACCACTTTCACTACTCAACTTATTTTAAGAATTTTGTGATGTTTCCATATTTAATTGATAATTATTAATGTTGAGTAATCCTGTTTATAGCATGTATAGACATAGAGTGTCTAAGAATGTATAGTTGAAAGTGCTTGAGTTAATGGAAACCCCTCAATTTAAAAGTACAGTGTATAACACACTAATTGCGTGGATCACTCCATAATTGTGCATTATTGTATATATTGTATGTATTTCATTTAGAAAAGGTCAATGTAGGAGTAGAATCCACTGCATTAATAGTAATGTTCATCCTTGAATTTAGTAACAATCCTTTTGATAATTTCGTGAATTAACATGTGATTGAGAAGCCAGTTAATTTGTGGAGATAATGCATAACTATACCAGCTGTTACCCATTCAGTTGTATTCAAGCTAATTAACTACATTGGTGGTTCACTCCATGGATCATTTTCTTGTAATATGCTAAGAATTATTAGGTATTGCTACACCTCTTGCACTGATTACCCACCGTGGAAGGAGAAGTAAACAATCTCTTCTATACTCCAGAACTATCTTCCACTCCTATGGAGGGGGGGAGATTACTTGCTAATAGCTTCAGCCTATTTATCTCTAAGCAGGACTAAAAAGAATTGTGATACCATCTAGTTTGAGCTAATCATTGCCATTTTTTTTTAAAGATTTTTATTTATTTATTCGACAGAGATAGAGACAGCCAGCGAGAGAGGGAACACAAGCAGGGGGAGTGGGAGAGGAAGAAGCAGTCTCATAGCAGAGGAGCCTGATGTGGGGCTTGATCCCAGAACGCCGGGATCACGCCCTGAGCCGAAGGCAGACGCTTAACTGCTGTGCCACCCAGGCGCCCCAATCATTGCCATTTTTTAATTACTTGATTGGTCGTCTTAATTTTTTTCCCCAACCGCAGTCTTTTAATGGGAGGGGTGAAGACTCAGCTAGTTAATATTGCAGCCTTCAAGAACCCTTAGATGTGTGAAATGGCTTACATACAGGAGACTCCATTCATGGTTGACACCCACGCCATCCCTCCCCTTTCCCAAGAAGATTTTTGACAGCAAAGAATTATTTTTAATTATTAATCATCCAATATTAGTGATAACTAAAAAAATATTTAATTTGGAGGTTTATTACACAGGTGGTTTCTGATTGTGATATCTATAAAAGAACTGAAGGATGAAAGTTGATACTCTAAAACAATCACTATTAGAAGTGACAGAATTATCAACACAGGTGAGTTGTCTGTAAGAAAACAGTGTTTAGAAGACTGGAAAGGCATTCACTGGGACAGTAGTTTTATGCTAATCATAGAATCCTATGTCCATGTACAGCATGCTACTCTGCAAACATAATACTCATTAAAAATATGGGAATGCAATAACAAGCGAAATGGTTTAGGATCAATTTTCTTGATAATTCATTTGCATTCAAAAGGTTTCATCTGGCCAGGAACATAAATCTCTTCATCCTTTACGTGTGTCGTGAATATATAAAAGGAAGAAAGAAATTTCTTAATCTCTTAAATTCTTTATTTTAGTGGTGGGGGGTGGTGAGTACAGAGGGAGAGAGAGAATCCCAAACACTTCCCCCCACTCAGCACCTGACCACGGGGCTGGATCTCAGGACCCTGACCCTGAGATCATGACCTGAGCAGAAATGAAGAGTTGGAAGCTTAACTGACTGAGCCACCCAGGCGCCCTTGCACCTATTACAATTTAATACAAGTTTTATATGCTGCCTAGAACGCTGCCAGTTTTATTTGAAGCCAAATGAAAATAAGTACAGATTTTTTTAAGTTTCAGTAAGAATCTTAAATGCATAATGCATATCACTCACTGTTCATTCTTCCTGAACAGAGTTGAATGGTGCTAACAGTTTTCAAAAGCCTGTCCATCTTTTTCATTTTCATTTTCTCTTCTCTTTGATAGTTGAAGATCAGAAGACCAAATGCAAAATTATCTGTCAAAACTTGTCCAAAGGCAAACAATGAAAGCATAGGAAAAAATTAAAGTGAGCCAATAATATTTCAGAGGCTTTGACAACAAACTTAGGCTGCTAACAGGTTTATTCTTGTACTTATAATTTTTGTATCTGATTTAATTTCATACATAAGGAAGACTCCACATACTTGTCTGTAAAACTGAGAATGAGCTTTTCTATGAGAAATAGAATAGCACATTGGAATTTGCTGTGCAATGGCCTTCACATGGAGATTTTTGCCACAGTTCTAAATGATATTTATTTTTCAAAATGTGAGCTTATATAGTGAGCTACTAACATTACAGGTTTAAAATAAGCCAAATTTCAGAGGCAAATCGATAGAAATGTCTGAATTATTCTGATAAAACTAAATGGCTTTTCGGGGTGCCTGGGTGGCTCAGTTAAGCGTCTGCCTTCGGCTCAGGTCATTATCCCAAGGTCCTGGGATCGGGTCCCACATCGGGCTACCTGCTCCGTGGGGAGTCTGCTCCCTCTGCCCCTCCCTCCAGTCATTCTCTCTCTCTCTCAAATAAATAAATAAAATCTTAAAAAAAAAAAAACTAAATGGCTTTTCATTAATCCTCTGAACAGATTTATTGAGGTAAAATTGACACAATAAACTATGCATATTTAAAGTATACAATTTTATGTTTGACAAATGTATATACCTGTGAAATCATAATCACAATTAGGATATATTGTACATATTCATCCCCACCAGAATATTCCTCATGCCTTTGCTAGTCCTTCCCTCTCCAAGCAAGCACTCATCACCATAGGTTCATCTGCATTTTCTATAACTTTATGTAAATAGAATCATATATATTTTTTAACTCAGCATAATTATTTGGAGATATATCCATGATGTCGGAGGTATCAATAGTGCATTCTTTTTTGTTGCTAGGTAGTATTTTCTTGTATGGATATAACACAACTTGTTTATCCATTAATCTGTTGGTACACATTAGGGTTATTTCCAGTTTGGGGTTATTATAAAGTTACTGTGAATATTCACATGTCATCTTTGTATGAACATATGGTTTCATTTCATTTGGACATTTCATTTCATTTGGACAAATACATAAACGTGGAATGTCTAGCTCATATTTTTAACTTTTTAAGAAATTTCTACAGTGTTTTCCTAAGTGGTTGTACTGTGTTATTTTTCCACCAGCCAGTTTATAAGAGTTCTATTTGCTCCACATTCTCGCTAACACTTGCTGTGATCAGTTTTAATTTAGGTCTGTTGTCCATTTAGGGTTAATTTTTTATGTGGTCCAGAGTATGGATCTAAGTTAATTTTTTTGCACATGGTGAACAATCTGATTATTCCAGCACCATTTATTGGAAGACTTCTACACTGAATTGCCTTTGCATCTTTGTTGAAAATCAACTGACCATCAATTGACAATTTGACTTTTTTTTTAACTATTTTGATTCATTTATCTCTTTAACTATCATTATATCAATCCCATACTTTCTTCATGGCTGTAGCTTTATACTAATAGAGTCTTGAAATGAGGTAGAATAATTCCTCCAACTCTGTTAATATTTTACAAAGTTGCTTTGGCTATTTTAGTTTCTACGCATTTCCCTGTGCATTTTAGAATAATGAGCGTGCCGATTTTTACCAAAAACAAAATACTGCTGGAATTTTTATCAGGCTTGCATTAAATCTAGATCAGATTTGCAAGGAATTGACATCTCAGTATTGAATCTTCTGATCCATGAATATGAGCTATATCTCCATTTTATTTAGGTCTTTTTGAATTTCAATGCTTTGTGGTTTTCAGTATGCAGTTCTTATACATCTTTTGTCATATTTATCCTGAAGTATTTCATATTTTTGATGTTGTTATAAATGGTATTTTTTAAAATTTCAGTTTACAGTTACTGGTGGTTAATAGAAACACAATTGGTTTTGCATTTTGATTGTATTCTGCAACCTTGCTAAACTCACTTATTCTAGTAGCTCCTTTTGTAGATTTCAGTCTTCCACATAGATGATCATCTGAGGTCATATGTGAATAAAGACAGTTTTCTTCCTTTCCAATCTGGATATGTTTTCTTTCTCTTTCTTTCTTTCTTTCTTTCTTTCTTTCTTTCTTTCTTTCTTTCTTTCTTTTTCTTTCTTTCTTTCTCTCTCTCTCTCTCTCTCTTTCTTTCTTTCTGGCATAATTGCATTATTGTGCATGAGTTGGCAAACCTGTTTTTGTAAATGAAGTTTTACTCAAATACCTATGCTTATGTATTATCTTGCCTGCTTTCATACTACAATAATAGAGTTTAGTCATTACCGCAAAGATGAAACAGCCCCACAAAGCCTGACTTATTTACTACCTGACCCTTTATTAAAAAATGTTTAAAAATTAATTTTTAAAAAGGCCAAACTGCCTTAATGCACTGGCTAGAACCTTTAGTAAGGTATTGAATAGAAGTGGTAAAAGCAAACATTTTTACTTTGTTCATGATTTTAAGTGAAAAGCATTCAGTCTTTCACCAGTAAGTAATGTTAGCTGTTAGATTTTTCATAAATTGCTTATGTAAGATTGAGCAAGTTCCCTTCTATTCCTAACTTACTGAGAGTTGGAGGGGTTTTTGTTTTGTTGTAATCAAGAACAGGTGTTGGCTTTTGGATCCTTTGAAGTGATCATATGGCTTTTTTTAATTGTAACATGTTAATATGGTGAAGCCAACTTTGAATTCCTGAGATAAACTCTACTTGATCCTAATGTATTTTTTAATGCATTGTTAAATTTGATTCGATAAAATTATATTTTGAATATTTATGGTTATGTTTGTAATTGATGAGTTAGTCTGGTTTTCTTATAATGTCTTTGGTTTTGGGATCAGGGTAATATTGTTCTTATAGAATGAATTGGGAAATATTTTGTCTCCTTGATTTTCTGGAAGGTGCTGTGTGATATATGATAGAATTTACCAGCGAAACCACCTTTGTGGAAAGGTTTTCAATTACAAAATCAATATCTTTTAATAGATATAGGGGTGTTTAGATTATTTCTTTTTGTGTGAGCTTTGTTAGTTTGCGTCTCAAGGAATTTGGCCATTTCATATGTTTTCAATGTATTAGTACACATTTACTTATTTCCCACTAATTACTGTTTTGGCTGCATCTTGTAAGTTTTGATATGTTATATCCCATAAATTTGCATTTTTATTCAGATCAAAATACTTTCTAATTTCCTTTGACCAGTGAGATATTTAGAAATGTGTTATTTCACAAATATTTGGAAGTTTTCCAAGAATCATCTGTTACTGATTCCTAATTCTGTTGTGACTGGAGAACATACTTTTTTGGCTTGGATCCTTTTAAAATAATTGAGATTTGTTTTATGACCCAGAGTATGGTTAATCTTGATGAATGTCCCACGTGCGTTTCTGCTGTTGTTGGTTGTTCTATAAATGTTTATTAGGTCAAGGGGTCAATAGTGTTTTTCAGTCCTTTGTGTCTTTACTGATACAGTGCTAGCATGGCATATCTTTTCCATCCTTTTACATTTATCCTATTTGTGTCTTTAAAGTGGGTTTCTTTTAGACAACATGTAGTTGGGTCCTGCTTTTTATCTAATCTAATAATCTGTGCCTTTTAATTGGGGTGCTTAGACCATTTACATATGATATGATTACACATCTGATTGGGTTAAAGTCTATCATCTTGCTCTTGTTTCTGTTTGTTCTTTGTGTCCCTTTTTCCTTTTACTACCTTGTTTTTAGATTGAATATATATGATTTCATTCTATTTCTTTTCACTTATTAGCTGTAATTTGTGTTAATTTTGATTGGTTGAGTTTTTCTTCTCATTATGGGTTATATTTTCCTGCTTCTTTCACCTGATAATTTTCAATTGGATGATTAAACATTTTGAACTTTTCTTTGTTTAGTGCTAGATATTTATTTTTGTATTTCTGTAAATATACTTGAGTTTTGTATGTACTTAAGTTACTTAGGAACAGATTTAGTCTAGGTATAATTTTCCTCACAAGTGAGGCAAAACCTTTCTGAGTACTGTGCCAGATGCCCCATGAATTATGAGATCTTCCTCTCTGGTGAGAGCAGGAACTATTCTGGCTGCTGTCTGAGCTTTGAGTATTATTCTAAAACTTTTAGATGTTTTTTTTTTTTCTCCAGCCTTGGATAGTTTCCTGAAATGCATGGGCTTGTCAGTAGTACTCAGTTGAAGACACCCTCTAAATATATCTAGAGTGGCTTTGTGTGTGTCTTTCTTCTGTCTGGTACACCGTCTTGCAAGCTGTAGTTGCCCTGACCTTCCTAAACTCCATCTCCTCCTGGGTTTCCCCTTCCGGCCCTATGGCCTGGAAACTCCACACAGTTAGCTGGGAGCAATCACTGGGCTCACCTTTGTTTTCCGTCCAATAGGGATCACTACCTGTTGTCTGATATTCAGTGCCTTGAAAACCATTTTTTTATATATTACATCTTTTTTAATTGTTTCAAGAAGGAGGTAAATCTGATCATTGTGATATCTTGGCCAAAAGTGAAAGTGAAGTCTAAATTTAGATTTGCACTACTTCTTTCAAACAGGAGATATTTGACTGAACCTTCAAAATCTTGCAGAAGTGTGGGGGTTCACAAAGTACCAAAACCCCCCCCAATAATTCTTCACCACAGATCCTTATGTTTACCCAGGTAGCTTATGTTTTTAGTTAGTACTACTTATAAAATCTACTTGGCAGAAATAGCTTTGTAAATATTAAGAATGTTCATTTTCAAGAAAGAACAATTTGCTTTATTCTATTAAGATTCTTTTTAATGATTAAACATTTGAGTAGAAATTATCTGTGTGTGATTATAGTATGAAATATTAAAATCTCATGAGAACAGCTCAGGTATAATATAAGTAAATGTCAAGAACTTCAGGGGAAATTAATAAAGAGATCTACTGAGTGGCTGAAAGAATGATCTTGTTACAGTACATACTTCTTTTGAATTCACTGTTAAAAAGATGTATCTGTATTTAAATAATATGTGAAACAAAAAAGTTTCTCCCAAATTACTGCTTTCTCTTTCCTAAGACTTCTTTATGTAAAACCCACAATAACTAACAAATTCTTTACAACTATATAAATTTATAGAAGCTAAAATATTCAGTGGATTACCTTCTCAGAGATGATACATATATATCTTCATGCTTTGTTTTTATTTCCATATGTTTAGGTTAAAAGCTGTTGCTTTAAATTGGATCTCAAGAAATATTTTGACACATTTGACCACTTTTGGTTTCTTGGTTCATTTACTTGCCTATATGTTAGTGATGAAGACTGAGGTTAACACCATCCTAAAAATGGGGAAAGCATTTGAAGTGGTAGTAACAACCTGTTCAAGATCTCCAGTTTAAAAACTAGGCTCTGGAAATTCAGGGAATGTACAAGACAGCGGTTTATTTTGCCTCATCCTCTGAAAATATCATGGATGTAATAGTTTAGCTGTATAATCCTGGGAAAGAGAAAACTTCTCAGCCTCTGCATAGGCTCTTCTTTACTAAACATATTGCCAAAAATGGTTTACAGATTTTTTCTTAATGTGAATATTTTAATCCTTTTTCAAAACAAAACAAAGATGAAGCCATTAATGATATCAAACAACATAGTGTCTGGCTAGATTCTAGCCATTAATTGACTGTTTACAACTTATTACTGAATGTGTTTTACCATTAGGCACAAGCTTCCCATGATGACCGTATTAAAAATTTTCAGTTTTACATGTGGAAATCCTAATACCAATCTGGAAAAATTGGTTGCATTGATGAGTAATGAACCCTGCATATTGCAGACAACCATACTGCCTGAATTCATTTCACGATACTGGCAAAGAATCTGAATTCTTAACTGGATACATACATTTTTTTTTCCCCAAGCAGGTATTAAAAACACATTGCTTTTCAGAGAGCCTTAGCAGAGTTGTGCACTATTTGTCTTTTTGACAGTAGGTTAAGATTTGGAACGTATTGAAATTGCTTGGAAAGATTCATTATACTCCTTTATTTTCTTCCTCATAAATTAACTCCAGTTGACTGCCATTTGTTTACAGGTATATGGAAAAATATGTAGTTTACTTTAAAACTGTTTTTACTCCAAAAAGTGAATTTCGTTAAATAAAGGGAAAGAGCATTGCGACTGCAAAGTCTCTGTTCTCAGTTAGACTTGTAGTTAATTATAAATGTTGTTGGTACTTACTGAAACATCAAAGTTTGTTTGTTTGTTTTTAAAGACACAAACTAAAAACCACGGGGTACTCATGTTCAATTTTAACTTCCTGCACAGTACATGAAGTTTTGCATTTGAAGTGCTTTCATATGGCTTTGTTTTAAGGGCAAAAGAATATGAATTTGCCCTATAAAATGTGAATATTT
Organism: Ailuropoda melanoleuca; assembly: GCF_002007445.2. Lineage (NCBI taxonomy): Eukaryota > Metazoa > Chordata > Mammalia > Carnivora > Ursidae > Ailuropoda > Ailuropoda melanoleuca. Next base: position 153,139,958 of record NC_048219.1, read on the forward strand.
TTAAGGCACCTTTTTCTCAATTTTCAAAGTAATCTTTAAATTCAAATCTTTTTTTATATGTTTATCGATTCCATATAGTAATTTTAAGGTGTACCTGGTCTTTCCTGGGTGGGATTTACTTCTCTAGGTATAAATGAAACAGTTAAGTCGTGGGCTTTTACATGTGAATGCTAAGCGATTTGCCAATGTACCCTGTAGTTCTGAAGGCACTGATAATACAGAGATGAATTCTGTTCTTGAGTCATGTTGAGGAAAGTGAGTGACAGAGAATGTAGACACTTAAGTGGCCCCATCACCTACTGCAATATTTACCTTCTTATATCTGAAGGGGAGCAAAATATGCCCCTTTGGCATATTGATTATTTTGAATTAAACTTACTTAAGAAATAGCTAGTGTAAAAAGGACACTCTCATCCTTCTTTGTCCCCCTGAAGCAGGAAATAAACCTCCCATGTGAAGGTATCCTTCCTGTACCAGGAAAGTAGAAAGCATCTTTATTGCCGGAGATAGGGAATTCAAGGCAAACAAGGCTGGATAAGCAAACTTTGTTACTTCTTCATTAATTCGTTAACCTCAAGCCCAAACCTCTTTGCTTTGTCAAATCTTCACAAATACTGTTTTTGTCCGAAAGCTATAAAAGCGACCTGCTTTGGTCACTTTTTGAAGTCTCTTATCTTTGGGGCTCCCACGAGTATGAAATTAAATTCATTTTTCTCCTGTTAATCTGTTTTATGCCAATTTAATAATGAGACCAGCCAAAAAACCTAGAAGGGAAGAAGGGAAACGTTTTCTTCACCTGCATATAATCTCTCTAGTCCTGGGCTAAGAATATGTGTCATGGTTATAATGTAATACTTGGGAGGAATTCACATTCACAAGAAAAATGCTGATGCAAATGTCACTAAGTGATAACAAGTGGGAAAGTTTGTGAAGTCGCCCTTTGGTTTCTTGACCAGCTACTTTCAAACTCATCATTCCACGCGGGCGGTGGTGGATCATTTTGACGAGGCTCAAGATGATCAGGTAATTGCAGAATTAGCTATTAACTCTATTAGCTTTGTTTGGTATTTACAATTTGAGAGTTTTTCTAGATGGGCCTTCCTTGAGGTCCTCCGGGCCTCTTTGCCATCTTTAATTATTCCCTGTTCTTTGGCAATTTCGTTCACTTTCATGATTTCAATAACCATGTCCATACGGGCAACTGTATCTCCAGCCTCACATTTCCGGTAAGACACTGCACAGCTCAACGTGACTATCCTGCCACCGCCTCAGATTCCAAGCTAAATCATCATTTTCTCTCCCAAATCTTTTCTTCTCTCTCTTTCTTCTCTCTTTTTTCCTCCTTGTTATTGAGATTTTACTACCCATCTACTTGAACTAAAAAATACCTATCGATTATTCTACCACACAAGATTCTCTCACGTCCGTCCTCCTTTCTATTTACTATCCTCTATTACTACTCTGTGTGTATTATGAAGGCTCTACTGCCTTCATAATTATGTTATTTATCTTCCAAACTGGGACATTTTTGAGTGTGAAAAAGACATCATGGGAAGTGAAGAAACTCTTTCAATACTTATACTGGGACAACTGATATTCATTGAAACTGCCCTTTACAAACCTGAGCATATGGTCACTGTGCTCTAATTAATCTAATTAATGTATTAGATAGGTTATTTCCTTTCCTTCCTATAACTAATAATCCCAAGCACTAGCAGACTTACCTTCTTAAAGCATTGCTTTAATCAGGAGGCTTCCATCTTCCTAATTCTAAAGTGGCTCTAAATTGTCTAAAAAAAAAAAAAACCTAAAAATTCAGGCATGATCTTCCAAGTCTGCTTTGGTCTGGTTCCAGCTTCCCTCTCCTACATTATCATTTCTTTTTTTTCCCCCAGTTTTATTGAGGTATAACTGACATACAGCACTGTATTAGCTTAAGGTATACAGCATAATGACTTCACTTAAATATATTGTGAAATTATTACCACAATAAGTTAACATCCATCATCTTACATAGATATAAAAATTTTCTTGATTTTTTTTCTTGTAATGAGAACTTTTAGGATCTACTCTCTTATAACTTTCTCTTTTTTAAGTTTTTATTTAAATTCCAGTGAACATCCAGTATAATATTAGTTTCAGGTGTACAATATAGTGATTCAGCACTTTCATACAACACCTGGTGCTTATTAGGACAAGTGCCTTCCTTAATCCTCATCACCTACTTAACCCACCTCCCTTCTGGTAGTCCTCAGTTTGTTCTTTATAGTTAAAGAGTCTTTTCTTGGTTTATCTCTCTCCCTCTCTCTCTCTTTTTCTCTTTTCCTTTGCTCATTTGTTTTGTTTCTTAAATTCCATGTATGAATGAAATCATATGTTATTTGTCTTTCTCTGACTTATTTTGTTTAGTGTAATACTCTCTAGCTCCATCGACGTCATTGCAAATGGCAGGATTTTGTTCTTTTTTATGACTGAGTAATATTCATGTGTGTGTGTGTGTGTGTATCTCACTTCTTTACCCATTAATCAGTCGAAGGCCATTTGGGCTTTTTCCATAGTTTGGCTGTTGGTGATAATGGTGCTATAAACATTGGGGTGCATGTATCCCTTCGAATTAGTATTTTTGTATTCTTTGGGTAAATACCTAGTAGTACAATTGCTGGATCACAGGTAGTTCTGTTTTTAACTTTTTAAGGAACCTCCAGACTGTTTTCCAGAGTGGCTGCACCAGTTTGCACTCCCACCAACCGTGCAAGAGGGTTTCTTTTTCTCCACACCCTCACCGTCACTTGTTTCTTGTGTTATTGACTTTAACCATTCTGACAGGTGTGAGGTGATATCTCCTTGTAGTTTTGATTTGTATTTCCCCAATGATCAGAAATGTTGAGCTTCTTTTCATGTGTCTGTTGGACATCTGTATGTCTTCTTTGGAGAAATGCCTAGTCATGTCTTCTGCCCATTTTTTAAGTGGATTATTCGTTTTGGGGGTGTTTAGTTTTACCAGTTATTTACATATTCGTGGATACTAACCCTTTATTAGATATGTCATTTGCAAATATTTTCTCTCATTCTGAGGTTGCCTTTTAGTTTCGTTGATTGTTTCCTTTACTGTGCAGAAGCTTTTTGTTTTAGTATGGTCCCGATAGTTTATTTTCCTTTTGTTTCCCTTGCCTCAGGAGACATATCTAGAAGGAAGTTGCTATGGCTCATGTCGGAGGTGACTGCCTGTGTTCCCCTCTAGGATATTTATGGTATCTTGTCTCACATTTGGGTCTTTCATCCATTTTGAATTTATTTTTGTGTATGGCATAGGAAACATGGTCCAGTTTCATTCTTTTGCATGTTGCTGTTCATCTTATAACTTTCAAGTATAATATACGAGTGTTAACTATAGTCATCATGTACATTAAATCCCTCGTACTTATCTTCTAACTGGAAATTTGTACTTTTTGGCCACTTTTATACAATTTCCCCATCCCCACCCTCACATCTGGTAACAAGATATATGACCGTTTTTCAATGAGTGGGTTTTTTTAGATACCACATATAAGTGAGATCGTATAGTGTCTTCTTCTGAGTTATTTCTTTATCATGATGCCCTCAAGGGCCATGCATATTGTCACAATATTATCATTTCTTTAGTCAAATGACTTGAAATGTTAATGCTTACCTTTCCTGATCCTGAGTTACCTCACTAGTATGATGGGCATAAAATATTCCTCAGTTGTGAGGCTAAAATATGATATTATATGTAAAGAATGTAGCTTGGTACGTATGTACTTAGTACTTGGTATCAAATACTTAGTACACAGGTGCTGAGGAATTGGTAGCTATTGTGTTATTGTATGGTAATTTTGTATGTCTTATCTACCTGTTCCTACTTTGTGAAGTATTCTCTTGCTCTTCTCTAGTCTCCCAATCTCCACATTCCTAAAACCTTCCTATCCTTGAATATTCTGAAGACACATTCCCTTGAAACCACCTTTGGTTCTCCCCATATTGGTGGTCTAAAATTCACATTCCAATCTTTCTACATTGTTTATTAATGTATATATCTTTGCTTCCATAATAGAGTATTATTTGCTTCAGGACAGGAACTCTCATTAATTTTAGCACTCCCCCCAGTGCTGTGCTTTTAGGCAATGAATATTTATTCATTATTAAAATTTTTATCATTAAACTGCTCATTCTTTAGGAAACATAAGTCTCTGAGGCCTATGTTTCTACATTTGTCAAATATGGCACATCCGTACAATGCAGTACTATGCAGCTGTTTAAAAGACTGAAGTACAGGGGCACCTGGCTGGCTTAGTCAATAGAGAGTGTGACTCTTGATCATGGAGTTGTGAGTTCAAGCCCCACTTTGGGTGTAGAGATTACTTAAAAATAAAATCTTAAAAAAAAAAAGAATAAAGTAGATTTTTCAACGTACTAACAGATGACCGTGATACTATGTTGACTATTGAAAAAAAAAAAAAGACAAGTCTGAGAACACTATTTAAAAGTGTATTGTCTGTATCTTGTTAAAAAGAAAAGGTGTTGAAACTATAAACCTGTTAACAGTAGTTGTCTTTGTATTATGGTTATTATGTAGTATAATCTTAGTAGGGGGAGAGTGCAGTTACAGAGACCCTTGACTTTCAGATTTGTGTGTGTGTGTGTCTGTGTGTAGCAAAAAAACCCCACATAACATTAAATTTACCATCTTAACCATTTTTAAGTATAACAGCTCAGTAGTATTAAGTATATTCACACTGTTGTTCAACAGATCTCTAGAACTTTCTCATCTTGCAAAACTGAAACACTAATTTCTCCTTTCTCCTTTCCCCTGACCCAAGCCCTGGGAAGCCACCTTTCTACTTTCTGTTTCTATGATTTTGGCTACTTCCGATGCTTCATATGAGTGGAATCATATAGTAGGTGGTCTTTTTGTGACTGGCTTATTTCTTTTAGCTTAACGTCCTCCAGGTTCATCACTGTTGGAGCATGTGACAGTATTTTCTTCTCTTTAAAGACTCTATCATATTCCATTGTATGTATATGCCATTACTGTTGCTTTGTAGTATATTTTGAAGTAAGGAGGTGTGAGGACTCCAACTTTGTTCTTTTAGATTGTTTTGGTTAGTCAGGGTCCCATGGGATTACATATGAATTTTAGGTTTTTTTTCTATTTCTTCAAAGGATATTGTTGGGATTTTGATAAGGATTTCCTAAACCTGCAGCTTCTTGGGGTAGTATGGACATTTTAACAATGGTAAGTCTTACAAAGTTTTCAAGTATTTTGGTATCTCGTTCCATTTATTTAAGCAATGTTTTATAGTTTTTGGTATATAAGTCTTTCACCCCCTTAATTAAGTTTATTCCTAATATTTTATCCTTTTTGATGCTCTTATAAATGGGACTGTTTACTTAATTTCGTCTTCAGATTGGTCATCATTATTGTATAGAAATGCAACTGAATTTTGCATGTTGATTTTGTATCCTACAACTTTGCCAAAATAGTTTTTTAGTTTTAACATTTTTTGTGTGTTAAGTACTTAGAATTTTCTATATATACATGCATTTCTACATGTCATCTGAGAACAAAGATAATTTTACTTCTTGCTTTACAATTTGGATGCCTTTATTTATTTTTCTTGTCTAACTGCCCTGCCTAGACATCCAGTACTATATTGAGTAGTAGTGGCCAGAGTGGGCATCTTTGCCTTGTTCTTTCTTAGAAGAAAAATTTTCAGTCTTTCATGGTTGAGTATGATGTTAACTGTGAATTTTTCATATATGGCTTTTAATATGTTGAAATACTTTCCTTTTATTCCTCATTTTTATCATGAAAGGGTATTGATTTATGTCAAATGCTTATTCTGCATCAATTGAAGTATTTTCTTGTCTTAGAAACTATTTTCAGTCAGAAAAGTACGTGTCTGCTGATTGTCATGAGTTTGAGCCCCATGTTGAATGTAGAGATTACTAAAAAAATGAACTTTAAAAAACCCTATTTTCACATCATTTCAAAAGGTTGAGTGGCACTAAGTTTCCTTTTCATGAGACATGCCTAAATTCCTAAAATATTTACAAAGTGTATATATAAATAAATACATATTTAGATTTATATTTTATTATAAATACATTAAAATTATAAAAAACAAGATGTTAGAATTGTTTACTGGATACTTAAAAGTACTGTGAAGGATTTTTTAACTTATTGGAATTTTGTTAATTACTAAATTTAGATTTGATTTTCCTCTACTTGGGGTTCAAACCCTATAGAGTTGAGGAGGAACAAAACCGACATGATAACACTCACATATAGAGGCAGTAAGAGTAATGATGATGATGATAGCACTTTGTGTCTATTGAGCACTTACTTTGTACCAGGCATTATGCTAAATTCTTTGCATGCTAATCTCATGTATTCCTCACAAGAACTCTGTGAGCTGAGTACTCTTATCCCTCTGTTCCATAAAAAGCGAATGAGTCCCAGATAAGTTAAGAAAATGTCCCTGGGGCACCTGGGTGGCAGAGTTGGTTAGGCATCCAACTCTTGGTTTCAGCTGAGGTCGTGATCTCAGGGTTGTGAGATCGAGCCCCATGCTCAGTGGGGTCTGCTTGAGATCCTCTCTTCCTGTCCCTCTGGTGCTCCCAGTCATGCTCTCTCTCTCAAGCTCTCTCAAATAAATAAATAAATCTTTAAAGAAAAAAAAAAAAAGAAAATGTCAAATAGCCACTGTCAGAAGCAGAATCAAATCTCAGTCAGTCTTTTGACATTATTTTATGAATAGTTCTTTATTTTTAACCTCAGCTAGTATACTGTGGGGCTATTGTGATTATCAATATAAAAACCAACATTACCATGATTTAATTAGAAGAATATCTGAGTCTATTCAACTACTCACTTCTGGGCAGTTGATCTGCAAGATGAATTAATTGGTCCAAGGCACAGCAGATCCATTCAGAATGAATACTGAACCCTGGGACCCAAATGATTTTGCAATAATACCAGTGAACTTCTAAGCAAGAACTTAGCCATTTAATGAATCCATTCGTTCCATTTTTTGGATACAATATGTTGGATACATTTATTCCTGAGTTATGTCATATATTCAACATTAAAATGAAAAAAAATTTATTTCCAGAGTTGACTTCAACTTGGGTCGGTAGGCGTGCAGTGTTAGAACAGTGGTTGGCACATAGAAAGTACAACAGAAATGCTTTATTATCTGCTGGGGGGGAGTCCGATGGAGGAAGAAAGTAACAAGAAAGTGATTAACGCGATGAGAGGAACTGAAATCCTGCTTCTTTAGATCTCAACAGAAGTGGAGGAAACTCCTCAGCTTCTGGGAAACCCCTTCTTCCAAAAGAACTCTGTGGAATTTGATCTGAACCCAAATGAGAGTGAGGCAGACCTGAAACACAGGATTTCTCATACAGTTCGGTGATGAAAGGAAAAGCATATGCCAAGAAAATGACAAATGCTTAATGCAAATCAGAGAAATTCTGCAACTTTATTGAAAACGGTCCTTCTTTTTTCTACTGTAATTACTTTAGTGGTGTAGGTTTGACTATAATCCCTGCTCAAAAGCTGCCTTGGAGCTGTTTCTATACTACCAATTTCAGGAATCTAAAGTTACATGGTGGCTTTGTGCATATCTTAAGTATTTTATATTCACCAGCCACAAAATGACTTCCATATTCTCATTTGTTGAAGAAAAGGCAATTTCAGTAGTTGTTCTTACAGAGAGGTCCACCGGAGTTTCCCTGTTAATTCAGTGACTATGTTATGTTTGTCATGAAGATCTTTCTTTTCTAATGTAAATAAGGAGTCTTCCAGAGAAGGAAGAAGAGAATAATTTTAGGAGGTAGCAAGGCTTTGGCAGTCATGCAAATGAGCAAACAATGCCTAGTGCATAAGGGTGTGGCGTCGGAAGACAGACTGCCCCGTGATGGGAACTGCTCCCGCTCCCATCACTGCTAATAGCTGCACATCTTGGAGATTTCTCTTGGTTTTCTCATTTGTAAAATGGCCGGAATAATAACATAAGTGTGGAGATTAGCTAAACGAATATTTGAAAGTGTTCAGAACAGTACCTGGCACAATATGCACTCGAAAAGGGGCGCCTGGGTGGCACAGCGGTTAAGCGTCTGCCTTCGGCTCAGGGCGTGATCCCGGCGTTGTGGGATCGAGCCCCACATCAGGCTCCTCCGCTATGAGCCTGCTTCTTCCTCTCCCACTCCCCCTGCTTGTGTTCCCTCTCTCGCTGGCTGTCTCTCTCTCTGTCAAATAAATAAATAAAATCTTTAAAAAAAAAATATGCACTCGAAAAATATTATACATCACAATTAAATAAATAACACATGAACGGATTGTGGTTTTCAGTAGTTTTCTCCCTACGTCGCATGCCTTGGGACTCAGCATGAGCAAAACACATTTGCATACCCCTATCTTCTTTGTTTATTTCTTTTCTCAGATAACCCTGGGCTTGTCCCTAAGAAAACTGTCTGCTATCTCAAGGATAGCTCAGTATAAGAGGGACAGAAAAGGTCTAAGAGGAGGTTTTCAAATAGGGTCATGAGTTCACGTATTCTACCACATACTCCTTGGGTTATTGTTGAGTTAATACATATAAAGTGCTTAAAACAATGCCTAGCTGAAGTGTTCTCTGCGAGGAAAGAAAGAGGGAGGAAGAGAGTAGCAAGGAATCTGAGAGAGCTATCTCCAGTTACCCAAATCACTACCAAGTCCTGTCCATTTTCTCCTAACTACCTCGGGGCATGTATCCCCTTGCCTTCAGGCTCCTGAACACACCATGCTTCCTCCTGCTACACGACCCTTGCGAAGGCTTGTGGGCTTGTCTTTCTGCCTGGAATGCTTTTGCCCACCCACCTTCTTTCACTTTGCAACCCCTCCTCCTCCTTAGACCTCAGCTCAGGTGTGGATCCTTCCTGAGAGAAGCTTGTCGGGAGTCCTCCGTCAGGTCCTCAGTCCTTCATTATAGGGAAATGTCCTAGCACTAATCTTTGTCTACAGTCGTACTTATGATGATTTAGTTAGTCTGTCTACTTGTGGTTAGTCCAACACATGGTAAGAAATCTCTAAGTATTTATTAAACAGTGAAGGAATTGCTCCCCTTCTCCAACTTTGAAAGTTTCTCTTTCTTCCTAAGTCCCTCACTGTTAAAGGTTGAACAGTGACTTAAAGAAGGAGTGAGAGGAAATAAGGGTCGGGGGGCGGGGGGGGGGCAATATCATCTGTTAGCTACATAATGGGGGCAAAAGCAAAAAAGGCGTAAAGCTCATGAAGTGTAGGATATAGGAGTTGGGAGTGTTCTCAGAGATCATCTAACACCAGCTTCTTCGGTGTTTACGCTGCAGGAAAATCCACCATTTAGGGTTTTCGTTGAGGACTTCAGCTAACCACCTTCTAAACAACAGCTCTATATACAAATAAAACATGTGTTTCAAACTATAAGAGATTAAATGTGACTCACCAACATCTGCTTTCTTTAAATATTTTTCTCTCAGAGACTAAAATCACTTACAAGGATGGGATAAATTCTTGCAGCTTAACACATGGCAAAAGACAAACATTTTATGCCACTTTCTTTGTAGTCCCCTCATTTTTAATCTCAAATGATTGTCTATCGTAGAACTCTTGTAAGGAATATTCTAAAGGATCTATTAAGTCATAACTATACAACTGCTTATTTAAGTTTGTTTTACTAAGAGAATAATCAAAATACCATCTAATTTCAGTGGAAAACTATCACATTTTGATACTGACCTAGCAAGTACCCCAGTTATTAGAAGAGAAAAAGAACTTTGGCTAAAGGGAGAAAAAAAATCATAGTTTGTTTTGAGAATATTCCCTTTTGTCTTTCTCCTTTCTCCCTACCTGACAAAGAGAAAATGTGCCTTAAAACTGCCTCTCGCTATCCAAGCCCTCCATAAAAGTGCTTCATAACATGGGCCAGGCACTGTGTTTCAGATGTTCTTTACTTTCCCTGTACACCTTGCTCCCTCCAATAAAAACAATTGGCAGACATGTAACCAGAAAACACAATCAATGTTAGTATGTTATTAGTTTAATATGTCTGAACAGGATAATAACACCCTTTGCTCAGTTAAAATCCAAGTTTCCAGAAAGTCCCTTGGGAGTGACTCATGGGGGGACTTTTGATGGCATCAGAGTCAGGGGTTGAAATACATTTAAGCAGTTGAGTCTTTCTCTCCTTACCCTTCAAGTAACAATCTGTAGGGAGCTTCCTGGATTGACTTTGGGTAGGGTTCATCCTAAAGATGAAATAACTAGCTACTGCCAGCAAAACAGCCTAACAACCTAAGAGTGCAAAAAGTTCTGAATAAATGAAAAGTTGTTTCCTGCCATAGACACCTTCAACAAAGCGAAAAGACAAAAGATAGAAATAGCAATTACAGGTACCTTGGTGGCTCAGCTGGTTAAGCCTCCAACTCTTGATCTCAGTTTAGGTCTTGACCTCAGGGTTGTGAGTTCATGCCCCATGTTGGGTTCCACATTAGGCTCCACATTGGGCTCCATGTTGGACTCCACACTGGGCTCCATGCTGGGCATGGACCCTACTTAAAAAAAAAAAAGAAAGAAAGAAAGAAAGAAATAGCAATCAAAGGATTGCTACGTAGTTTCCAGACTATATAAAGAATTTATATAAATTGAGAAAACATGAACAACCCGACAGAAAAGCAAGCAAAAGTTATGAAGAGGAACTAATAGAAAATTGACCCAGAAACATTTGAAAGGATGGTCAACTTCATTTGTACCCAGGAAAATGCACATTGAAAGAGCAATCAAACACGTTTTTCATTGCATGAGTAGCAAATATCTAAAAGTCTGATTTTATCAAACTTTGGGTGCGAAGTATGGACATTTTTACTTTTATATGCCACTAATGAGAGTGAAGAGTAAAGCAGTAAGGCCATCTGTAAGATTTGACATTAAAATGTGTCCTCTTTGAAATACTGTATCTCCCTAATCATCCTAGCAAATACTTCACACATGTAGTTGAGGCACCTATAAGGGTGCTCATTACAGTGTCACTTGTATAACAAAATATGAGATGGTGCTTCTCTGTTGTCTTATTGCCCAATCTGAAATCAATAGGTGCTAACCCCCTCGCATCCTAAAGAGATCCACTAATGATCCCTCAAATTCATTTCCTAAAAATACCTGAAGCTGAAGCTGCCAATACTGGGGACATGATGGAAAATAGCCTGAGAAGACAAGCTAATAAGAAGAGACGGAATCTAGATCTTATGGGATATCATTAAGCCAGTGGCACTAACCTTTGGAGCAGTTCTACCTGGAAATTTCTTGTTTTGAGGTAGTCAATCCCTATTGTAAAAGGCATTTTTTGTTGGGCTTTCTAACCTTCCTTACCCAATTATCCACTTATCGCCAAACCTGGTATTTTCTTCATTGACTTCAGTGCTCGATTCATAGTCTTCCTCTTCACCTTAAGCCGTGTCATCCTCCCAAAGATAGACAACTGATGTATGATTCATGACACTATAGGAAAGTAACACTAAATATTAATAAAAACTATACTTCAAACACTTATTAGGAGTCAGATGTAAGACACCTTATATATATTGTTGCATTTAGTCCTCACAACAATTCTAAAAGTTGGGTAATAATATGTCTCCCATTTTCCAATGAGAAAACAGATGCGGAAAGGCTTATAACGTCCACGAGGTCACCTAACTAGAGAGTAGGTCAGACTTGGGCCAGGCCACTCTCACTGACCCACTGGATCATATTCTTACACTGCCTTTCCTCACTGCTTGCTGGACTTCCTAAAGCAAAGTTCTACTCCACAAGTTCTGTTCGACTTCATCTTACTCGATGTTGCTCCACTTCTAAGATCTTGAACCCTGAAAACCCACATTCTAACCTTAACTTCAGGTCCTTCCATTTCTTCATGATCTTAACTTGTTTTTAATCCTAATGGTATCCATGTGTGTCCTGAACTCTCTCTTTTCTTCAATTTATCCTCTCTTTTCTGTATTTACTTGTTGTGTCAATAATATACGAAGCCATGTGGGGAATATACTATTAGCCACCACGTGGTGTTCTTGTCATGTTTATCTTTTCATTCCTGCCTTATCAGGCTTAACATCATGCAAAACAACCTTTGTCTGCTCAGATTCCTTGGACATGAAACGTTTCTAGGGAAAGTCAGTAGGTTGGGTCTACAGCAATTTAATGTATCTAGTCTCAACTAAACTCTCATTGCTGCCCAGAATTTATTACATTCAGCTACAGTCAACGCTCCACAGCAGCTCTTCCACATGGCTCCCCTTGCCCTTCAGCTCCCACCTCATTCCTGGCAATCTCTCAAAATATACCAGTCACTTTCTCATTTACCAGTAAGATCTAAGATATCTGGTGCAAACCTCATGCAATTCCATTTGCTTTATCTCAATATTACTTGGCAATTTTAATCTGCCCACTCCTTTCTTTACTCTTGCCTCCAAGAAAGTTGTGTCTGCCTTTATAAAGCTCTATCCATTCCTCCTTGTTTCCTTTAGGATCTTATTTCATCAAGGACCTTTCTTGATGGTGTTTTCAATTACTTTCCCTGTTTGAATTCCCATGTATATTCTCCCTTCTTATAAAGATCTTTCCCTTGACTTTACAACTGCCTAGGTTGCTACTCTGTTTTTTTCCTTCTCTCCTTTGCAAAACATCTTTCAAAATAGGCTACCATTGTAGCTTCCATTTTTCCCACTACCCACTCATTCTTCAGTTCCTTGGAATTTGGATTCCATCCTTGATTCTTTTTCTAAAACTGTTCTTTCAACATCGCCAGTTACCACATAATTAGCGAGGCCTACAATTTTTCTCAAGCTTTTATGAACCATTTAGCAGCCTTGGACATCTCTCTCTTTGTGTAACTTTCTCCTTCCTTGGGACTGTGACTAGTAACATTCTCCTTTTAGATCATTAATCTTTCCTTATATGCCTTTTTCTGGCTTCTCTTCTTCCTCCTATGTGCTATAAGCAAACACCTAGTGAGAATCAACAGCCCTCCTTTCTTCCTATACTCCCTCTGGATTCTCCCTATACTCTCTCTGGGTATTATCTCTATGCATATTATTCTAAAATACATACCTAAAGCTCAGACATCCCTGATGAGCAAACCAAGGTTTAAAGAGGCAAAATAATCACACAGCTAGTAAATGACAGAGCCAATATTTGAACCTGACTGTAAGTATGATGATGATAGTGATAACTACCATTTCTTAGCAACCTACCCATTCCAGGACCTATGCAAGGTATGTCCATGTGTTATCTTCTCTTACTTCCAGAAGTCTATGAGGTTTTCCTTTTGACATATTAAGAAACAAAGGCTGAGAAAGTTTTAAAAGCCCTAAGTTATGGAGCTAATAAATTGCAGAATTGGTGTAATTGATTAAAAGTGGCAACAAATCCTTTGTACTTCCTGCCATCAAGAGATGAAGTCTGTTTTCCTTTCACTTGGAGGATAGAATGGATCCAGAAGTGACTAGAGTAATTCATTTGAATGTTCCTGTGGCATCTCAAACTCAGTATCCGAGTCTGAGCTAATTATCTTATCCCTCTAACATAAATCTTTGCTATATGCTTGATTTTGATAAACCAAGGCTTAGAGTCAAACAAATAGGGAATAAGCTCTGCTCCAATTACTCCCATTCTTCAACCTTTGAATTGAATCTGCCTTATGTATCATTGCCTGATTAATCTTCATTAAATGCACGTCTAAAGTTAGTGTCGCATTGAAAACCTTGCCATGGGCTTCCACTATATGGCCCGTGCATGCCCAGCTTCTTCCCCTACTTCCTCACTTACACTCTAAATTTCAGCCAGAATAAACGATTTGTTGTTTCTCCACAGGTATCTCCTCACCACCCTCCCTCTCCTGACACACACACTCATGATTTTCTGCCTTCATGGCATTGCTGTTTGCTTAAAATTCTCTCCTCTTCCCCAGTGCGATCTGCCAAAGTAAAAATCACATTAAATACTGTCTCTTCCTTTTTTTTTATGTCTCCAGATGGAAGTGATTTCTGCCTCGTTTGAATTGCCCATAAAAATTGCTTTTATTATTTTAAGTATTAATCTTGTGTTATAGTTATTTATGAAAAGTTGTCATTACTTTTACTAGATTTCAAACTCCCTAAGGAAGAGAAGGAAGGTATCTTAATCATCAATGTATTGCCTACAGTAACCTCCTAGAACCTTACACATAATAGGTTTTAAGAATTAGGGGATCCAATAAATAATGTTTTATTCTCTCTGCGACTCAAACCCAACCGAGAAAAAGACATTGAAGTCATTTTAGTGGAGAAATATCAGCTTCGTTATTGATAAAAACTAGATTAGAAAATATGACCAAGTGACTTGATATTATACCTCTAAAATAGTAGGCTTATCATCTACCCTTTCATGGAAGAGCTAGATAAGTTCAAATCTTCCCCACAAGACCAAGTCTGACTGGTGGAGAGCCAGACCAGAATGTAACAATTCAGCATATGACAGATGCATGGACCACACAGCCTAGGTCCTTCTCCCAAGCCCTCCCGGGGCAGAAATGAATTACAAGGCAGAGACCCGAGATATTTGAGACCAGCTGAATTCCCTCCACTTGGTAACATGAGGATTGGCCTTGACGAAGATGATGAAATCTAAAAGGATAGTCTGTCTTCAACTAACACCCAATCAGAGTCATGAAACAAGGAATAGAAGAGAAATGATTTACATGGAGGAATTTAGAGACGTACGTGTATGTAATAATAATGATAGCACTCATGGCAATATTCACTGAATTTTACAATGAGTTAGGGCATTGTTCCAAAATTTTTCATTGTATTAATTCAATTATCATTCCAATAACTCTATGAAGCATGAACTAATATCATTTCCACTGGGATACAGAGAATTATAAAAATTCATCCAAACTCACACAGCTACTATGTCGTAGAGCTGGAATTTACACACAGCCTCTCTCTAGAAGCCAACTCTTCATAAGGTGAAAAATATTAATGGCCCTTTTCATATTGCTTTGCTATTGAAACCTTCCCAACTCATACTCCACTTCCCCATCCCTAGTAATTTCAACAACTCAGGGTCTCTCTTTGTCACAAATAGGTTATTATTGGTTTGGTAGCCTGCAAATGAAAACTATCTGTTATTGTGTGATCAAACCATTATATGGTTGCATCAATAATGAAATCCCAGATTACTTTCCGGAATCTAGATGGCCTTCTGGAATCCTTCAGTTGTTTCATTTTCCATTGACTTGTTTTTCCATTGTAAATATGTATTTAAGTGATAGTCTCTTGTCTAGAGATGCCTCTTTTCCCTCCCTCCTATTCCCCCAACCCAAGAATGTGTTGTATTTTCTTTAAAAAGCTCAGTTTACTACTAAGACACTTTGTTTAGCTAAGAAAACACGATAGAGTCTGTGTGACATGAAGGCATTTGCATGGGAATAAAAAATTCCTTGCTGATTAAATGCAGGCCTGGCAGACTAAACTGATTGTCTCTTGGGACGTGCTGAGTTAGCATGAATCAAGAGCAATGCGTATGAAAAGAAGTAGGTAGATACAACACTCAGTTACTGAGCACAGTTGCCTCCATTGCTGCTACCAGTACGAAGCTCCAGAAAAACACCCCCACACAAGCCTAATACCAGATAACAAACTCTGCCCAGCGTGACTCAAGCAGAGATGCAGTGCACTCACTTTAGAATTCCCAGAATACCCTGGGGATGCATGTGGAGGTTAGGGGAGGTTAGTGAGGAGACGCAAGGTAAGGTAAAGAAAGCAACACACACAGACTGATTTTATAATGTCACAGACATTCAGTTAGTTGCCTTTTGATGGCTGCTTAAATGAAAATCAAAGTTTAAACTATCTTTGGAACATGGACAAAATCTGGTAGAGTCTGATATGCTCTAACGCGCTTGAACAGCTCCTCCACAGCCAAGGGGCTGTTCAAGCCTGGGACACCCTGCGGAAGAGCCAGCTATTTCAGTTAGCTGCTCAGTGAAAGTCCCTGTATCCGCCCCGATCCTCCGTGCCTTACCCCACTTGTCTTCTGTGGGCAAGTCCAGTCTCACTTTATTCACCAATATTTATTGAGCAAAGGGCCCTACAAAAAATAAATACATTCTCTACCCTCATTAAACCTGTAGCCTAGAATAGAGAATATACATTCCTGTGTGAAGCCCTTAGATGGTTCTTACCTCATAATTATGTAGAATCATACAGGTATTATTATTAATATATTATGTATGATATTAGTAGTAGTAGTATTAGTATTAATCTTACTTCCTATTGCCTCTTGCTTGCATTCAGCCTCTCTGCTTATTTCTCTTAGATTCATAATTTGGTCAGACTTTGATTTTGCTTCTTAGCATGTTCTTATATCACCGTGAACCCCACGTTCCCCAGATAATTGATCGATTTTGATCATTCTCTTTCCCTGTCTCTCTGTCTCTATCTTTCTATCTCTCAAACACCCCCCCCCTCCACCCCATTTCCAGGATCAGAGTTCAGGTTCAAGTGCCTCAAATTTAAGTAGATGCTTTTCAAGCTTTACATTAACTAATTGACACCTAATTACAACTGAAAGGGGAAAAAGTTCATTTTCCTGCTCCAGAAAAACTGTCCATGTTCAAAAGAAAGGTAGCATGGGCCTAATTGCTAAAAACCAATTGGCAAACGATCCAAATTAATTACTTGAAATTTTGTTTCCATTTAAAATGTAACTGTTGAATGAGCAATTGCTCTGTGGAGGGATTGTATACATCTTTCCAGTCAGCAGGATGTTGTTCAAAATGTGTTTCCACAGAACATGAATTATGATGATTTCACACTTGCCAAAAATAATTATAATTCCTGTTTTGAAGCCAACAGAAGCTCAAATGCTTCTGACTGTATCAGACCTGACTGGAAACAGAAGCCTGAAGTCAATGAATCACTGAACAAAACCACGTATTGATACTGACATCACAGAGCTGACTGGGTAGACCCCAGCCTTCTAGCGGCTCGCAGGCTGAGAGGGAGACAAAGCTGTTGGTGAGGGACAATAGCATCACCATGAAAAACAGCCGGAATCACATGGCAGTGAGTAGGACAGCCTTGCTAAGCATCTCTCAGCTGGAGTGTGAAACAATTACTGGTAATTTAACTCCTAAGGGAATTTTATACCTAATGCCAAAGCAAGGGTATGCTTTCTCAGGATTCCCACTGTATACCATACAGTAGTGTCTTACAGTGCCTGTGACATGTGGCAATAGGTAGTGTGGGAAGCATTTTTTCTGGCTGCCCAGCAAACATCTATTTACCCTACTTCCGGTGAATGCCCACGAATTATGTTTGGGGATTGACCCCCTCCCCACTCTCAGTCCATGTGGTTGCCATGCAGTTAATTCCACTTTCAGCTCTGGAGTGTGTCATGTAACCCAGACTTGGCCAGAGCATTATTTTATATGGTACCCATTACTAATTCACAAGTATGTCAGTCGTGCTGAGACTCCCAGACTTGCTGGAGCAGTCAAGTTGGCAGTCTTCTTCCATGCTGGACTCTAACCAGACATGTTGTGAGGCTGGGGCTACTGCAAATCTCTTGTCACCACGAGGAGCCTTAGAATGAAACATGAGTATGTCACACATGGATCTTCACATGCAGATTAAAAAGAGAGAAGTCAAGAGCTTCTGGGGCACCTGAGTGGCTCAGTCGGTTAAGCCTCTGCCTTCGGCTCAGGCCATGATCTCGGGGTCCTGGGATGGAGCCCCGTGTCGGGCTCCCTGCTTAGCAGAGAGTATGCTTCTCCCTCTCCCTCTGCCCCTCCCCCCAGCTCACGCTGTCTCCCTCTCTTTCTCTCAAATAAATAAATAAAACCTTAACAACAACAACAAAAAATTTCTTACCCCTGGATTTTCCAGTTATGTGCACCAGCAAATTCCTTTCTTCAACAAGTCTGTGTTTGAGAGTTTTATGTGTTTTGTGTTTGCTACCACAACCTGCAAGTGCAGTGTATTTTATCATAGCCAAACAATGGCTGATTCAGGAGCTAGTCCTTAAGGAAACTCCCTTTCTCTTCAATCCATTGAGTCAGTGCTGTTTTTTCTCCAGAACCCATGACTCACGTGGTTACAGCTAGGGTTGTTGCTCCCTCTGTGAGGAAATTTTTAAGTCAGATTTTGTCTACCATCCACTTAACCCTGGAAGTTCCCCAAGAGCCAGTATGGGTGGAACTCTATCACCCTCTCCCTCCTTCCCATCTCATGGTACTGCCACCATGAGACTTTGGAAAACCCTTTCCATGCCTCCACCGTCTCCTCCCTTCTCACTGTCCCCTCCGCTACGGTCCTTTCTCCCAGGAGTTCTCTTGTGTGGCTATTGTGGAGAAGGGTCTTGCCTACCCATGGAAAGTGTGAGCATCATCTCCTACCATTCTGTTTCCGGACCAAGTAATAATTGTTAACATATGCTGAATGCAAGTGAGGAGACAGTTACTGCCAAGAGCTTTACATGGATTACCTCATACAATCCCTTTAGCAATCTGATGTGTGAGTTTATGATTCCCACTTTACAGATCAGGAAACAGAGGCATAGATCAGTAGCACTAATGTAAGATGGGAAGGAATATTACCTCCTCCTGTGAATCTTGGCAGTGCTGTTTTGGACTCTAGTCAGGTAATGTTTAATTCATGTATGTCACAGGACTGGGGCTGGGTAGGAGAGAATGAGCCCAGGGTCTGGCAGAGACTAGATGATTCAAGTAAAGTAAAAGAATACATGTAAGCTCTATCTTTTGGTAGAAAAGAACAGAATAATGTGTAATTACAAGGAAATTGTCATCTTCCAATTTGCAATTGCTTATAGCAAAGACTATTCTGGAAAGATGCCTCGCAGATTCGTGTATCTTTTATCTTTGAAAGGCACTGTTCCAGACCTTGTCATTATGCATTCTATCAGCGTTCTTTTCCTATCACTGTGTCTTCTACATATTCCTTTCATTAATTCAGCAAATTTTTTTTTTTTGCTTTTTTATTATATACCACGTGCTATGCCGGGCATGGAGATATAATCATTGGCAAACAAGTTCAGCGTGCCTGCTTTAATGAAGCTTATGCCGTCGATCTATACGTTGCACGAAGAAGTGCTAACTCACAGTTGAAATAAGTGTTTCTAAAGAGAGATGGTGGTCACCCCTGTGAGAGTCTATAGTGGGAGAAATGGCCGGTGAGGGAGGCTAAGCAAAAGAGAAAGAAAAAAAAAAGATATATATTTGGAGCACATTTGTTCCAACCCTCAGTCCCAGCATTTGTTCCAGTTGAGACACTTCCCTTTATTCCTTCCTTTCTTATTCCAATCTTCTCAACACTTTTATGAATGCCCATAGCCCACCCAACATACTGCCTAAGCCAGCCTGCCCTTCCTTGCCCTTTTCCCAAGCTCTGGGTCATTCTCCAATCCCAGGTTCTAATCAACACGTATATGTCTTTATGTCTCTGTCTCACTCCACAAGCCTTTTCTGTTTTAAAATCATATATTTATGAGGGGCGCCTGGGTGGCACAGCGGTTAAGCGTCTGCCTTCGGCTCAGGGCGTGATCCCGGCGTTATGGGATCGAGCCCCACATCAGGCTCCTCCGCTATGAGCCTGCTTCTTCCTCTCCCACTCCCCCTGCTTGTGTTCCCTCTCTCGCTGGCTGTCTCTATCTCTGTCAAATAAATAAATAAAATCTTTAAAAAAAATAAAATAAAATCATATAGTTATGATCATAGTATATTGATGGGGCAAAGACAGCCAACTGCCTAGCTGATATCTATGGTCCCTTCTTCCACAGTAATAGAATCTTGATTTTACTTGATTTATTAGTGCACTTGGCTAATATACTATGTTTCTCCATCTCCGTTGAAGTTAGGTGTGGCCACATGACTAAGCTCTAACAGATGAGAGATAAGCAGAAAGGTTGTATGGGAGCTTCCAGGAAACTTCCCGAAAAGGCATGTACTGTGAGCTGTTTGCCTGTTATTCTTCCATATCTCTTTCTCACTTCCTCTGGGTGGATTGTAGATATGGTATGTGAAGGGAAAAACACTCCTGTCACTCTGTGTCTCTCTGCTCTCAGTACTCTGCCTCCACTCGGAACACCGCACTCAAAACACTTCTGACACCAGATGTGTGGATTTTCCACACACCGAGCAATTCTGCAACAGCAGCTGGGTGTTCTGCAATGTAACTCAACTCTGCGAATAGCTGCCTGCAGATAGTACCAGATCCCACATGTTCAGGGCTCAGTCCCCTAAGTCTGCCCCCCAACCCACCCATTTTAGATGGCAGTTGAAAGCTCAGATTGTCACCTGTGCTTCTGACAGATGACTATAAATCAGAGGTTCACAAAACACACTCCTTGGGCTCGATTAATTTGCTAGGGTGGCTCATGGAACTCAGGAAAATAGTGTACTTACTAGATTAACAGTTTATTATAAAAGGATATAACTGAGGAACAGCCAAATGGAAGAAGTGCATAGGGCAAGGTATAGGGAAGGGGTGTAGACCTCAGGTTTTCTCTGAGCAGCTACTCTCCCAGCACCTAATTATGGTTGGTTCCCCTCCAATAAGCCCCCATCTTTACGAGTTTTCAGAAAATACCTCATTACATAAACTGTGGGGTGGTTGAAAGGTGTTTGTTAAGAATAACAAAAGACACCTATATTGAGCACGTGATCACTTAGGAATTTCCAAGGGTTTTAGAAGCTCTGTCCTAGAAACCGTGAAGACCAAATATATATCTCTTATTACAAGTCACAATATCACATGTGGCTGGAGCTGGAGCAGCTATTTTGATCCATGAGGTGATCCTGGAATGGAAGTTGCCAAGACATATGCAACAAGACAGAAGGAGCCGGAGTCCCTGGGGGTGATTTGGAGCTGAGGTGCCATATCGACCCAAGGCTGCCAAACTCCTCAAGGAAATAAGCTTTGACTGTACTTAAGCCACTGTTGTTCTGAGCACCTTTTACTTTCTACCCAATTTAATTCGAACTAAAACAGTGAGACTTCTGGAAACACCCCTTTAAAAGAGGACATGCCGTTAGCATGAACTTTTTTGCTCTTCTTTTCTTCTGCTTTCTGCCTGTAGCATGGACACAAGGGCCAAGCATGGGCAACTATTTTGAGCCAACTTTGAAGATTATAGAAAGAGACGGGGTGCCTGACCACTACGGAACTCCTTTGCCATGGATTTATTTTGTGTGAGAGAAATGCAAATTTCTCTCTTGTCTAAGGACCGACATTTTAGTTCTTTAGTACTAGCAGTTGAACACAATTTCTAATGGATAAAACTTCTAATTCTGTAAAGAATCTCCTTTATCCACTTGACATAGCAAAGCTTGTTTTATGCAGTTTTATAACTTTAATTGACAGTCAGCTGTTAGCTCTCATCCAAATTAACTGCCAGTAGATTTCTGACAGTGGTGAAAGGTACATAGGTAAGCAGCTATACAGCTTTCTGTGTGCATCTTCATCCTGTTACATTTCTAGAAAACTGCATTTGGATATGGCATGGAAATTCTTTATTCCTTTAGCCCAGATAGCTTTGTTGAGCCTTGGTGCCAAAGGGTATTTCTGGAGTTCCCCATCTCCTTCCTGGCAAATTTCTGGATCTCTTTGAGTGCCCATGAGGCACGCCTCTGGAAGCCCACTGCAGGGATGTGCCTGTGAATGTGGCTGGTGGATTCTCCAGTCACTGCCTCCTTGATAGCAGAATGACCTTCTTTTCTCTCCACCCTTCTTTTTCCGAGCCGTTCATCTGGATTCCGGTTGGAAAGGAAGAACTCAAGCTATTGTGGGAGAGGGAAAACAGCATCAACCAAGAGCATTTTGAAATTATTAAAAGTCTTTGTGATTATATTTTTAATGCCACCATTATATTCCATTGCCTAAGTGAGCCATGATTTAACCACGTGGGGCCCGGTTTTCAGATGTTTACAAACTTTCTTTCATTTAATTGTCATTCTAAGCCATACATAGAAAGTATTCCACACTCAAGTTTGATTATTACACACATCATTTTCTACCAAGACTCACACTTCTCAGGTTTCTGGTTTCTTCATATCAGGCTATTTTATAAAGAATGTTAAATTGGGTCTGAATAAACTGAATGCCTTTAGAGGTATCCCTAAGAGGAGGACCTGGGTAACCTCCTATTCCCACAGCAGTGCAGTGTGTCCCTTCATGATTTACCACCTGTGTTCAATTTCATACCCTCCCCTCTGACATTGTGGATTTCAGGCTTTTGCTTGATGCCTAAATCTTGTCTGTTTGTTAGCTTTCTCCTGAATGACACCTCAGTGGCACTGTCTGCCTGGATTCTCAGCCAACCATGACAACCAAAGACGCTGTTACATCTAGCAGAGAGGGAGAACCACCAAGTTAATTTGGTGGATTGCAATAGACCTATCAAATTGTTGAACTCATCAAGTGTCAACAGTCATACAGAGATCGGTCCCAGGTGAATCCTGACGATACCAACGATGACATTCAGCCACTAAAGGCTTACATTTATTATGCAGTTACCTGTGTACCTGGCACCTGCCTAAGCACTTTAATCCTCATCTCATTTAATTTTTACCAAAACCATGCAGGGCATGTGCCCTCATTATTCCTATTTCTCATACATAGATATCCAGGTTTCAAGAGGTAGGAACACAGTTCTGATGTTATGGAGGACTAAATAATAAGAGCCCTTCCTACCAACACCATAAGACAAAATAAAACAAATTATTTTTGAACATTTAGGTAACCTTGCAAAAAAAGAATGGGAAACCGCCAGGCATTAAGAGGGAAGTATAGGGGCGCCTGGGTGGCACAGCGGTTGGGCGTCTGCCTTCGGCTCAGGGCGTGATCCCGGCGTTATGGGATCGAGCCCCACATCAGGCTCCTCTGCTGTGAGCCTGCTTCTTCCTCTCCCACTCCCCCTGCTTGTGTTCCCTCTCTCACTGGCTGTGTCTATCTCTGTCAAATAAATAAATAAAATCTTAAAAAAAAAAAAAAGGGAAGTACAACGAGATTCATCAGTGGCTTTAACCGTGAATGACACAACCCATTCACTGTAAGTTTCTGAACGGCTTGTCATTGGTCTATGTGGTTGTTTGAATGAGTGGGGGAGGAGTCGGGGGGAGATTGCTGGGAGATTCTGCTCCAGTTAGCTCTCTTCTCCTCCCTAACTATTCCACCAATCCGGACAAACAGGCAATTTACAGATGTTTACTCCAAACTGAACAACAATGGCAACGGAGGGTTAGCTCAGGTTGATTGCTCCAGAGGCCTGGCAATCACCCAATTACGGAAACACTGTTAACGCTGTGCCATATCCAGGTCACGGAGCTAGATTTCTTATATCAGACTTTTCTTATGAGGTTTGTCGTATGGGACATTTATCAAATCCTTCATTGTTTTCAAGTAAGATAGTTTCCAGTGCAAGGAACTATAAAGGTTATTGTTAATGAAAAGGGCATTATCTTGCCCTTCTTGTTAGGTTAGCGTTATTTTGCAGGTATTTATCTGTGTTCCCAGGATCTCAATGCAGCCAAGTCTCATTCTGTTCTTTCATCACTTTCCATGTCTCGTGAAAGCCATCTCAGACATCAAGTGCTCAAAATGTTAGTGAACACAAAGAAGAATAGAATGGGAGAATTAGGGGGTTGATGCCAGGTGGCGAACTGTAAAGAAATAAACATAATGTATCCCTCTTTCTAACGCATGCCTAATGATAGGCCAGAGTGTGTCTCTCTCTTCCACCTACGCTACAACTTTCACAAAGGTGTTGACTGAAATCTGAATGGTACAACTAGGGGTTTATGATCTCACACAGCTAATAAGGACTGGTTTTGTGTTAGCTGCCTTTTTGTATTTTC
Source organism: Ailuropoda melanoleuca (assembly GCF_002007445.2). NCBI lineage: Eukaryota > Metazoa > Chordata > Mammalia > Carnivora > Ursidae > Ailuropoda > Ailuropoda melanoleuca. Next base: position 153,163,903 of record NC_048219.1, read on the forward strand.
AGCACATAATCTGATTTTAGTTTTTGTCAGGTGACCAGAATCTGGCAGATTTCAGGGCACTCAGTAAAATTGGGCCATCTAATCCAGAACACACTCAGCAACAGGCTGAGCTGACCACGCAGACAAGCAGCTCTGGAAAAGGGCCTCTCAGCAGTTACTCGTTCAAAAAGAGAAGGCCGTTTGGTCATGCTTCCAGGCGATAATTACATGCTGTTCCGGTGACCAGTGGTAATTAATTGTACTTTGTGCCCAACGTAAAAATAAACAAACACAGGGAGAAGCACAGTGTCTGGTAAATGCTGCTGGCATTCTTGGAATTTAGGCGAGTTTCTTTGAACGGTGTAAAGGAAGTGAAAGCCTCACTTCCTCCCAGAATAATATCGGGTTATAACAGGCACCTGACCTGTCACAGCACCCTCCTCTCACCTCCAAATGAGTCTTCAAATTTGGTAATTTTTGATAAAAATGGAGGCTTGACAAAATGAAGCATTAATGTTGTTTATATCCTCTCAAAAAGCGTGAGTTGTTGGTACAGACCTACACAATGATCCGCTTGGATAGGCACTTTGGAAGGGTTAATCTTTAAAACATTTATTTTACCAGCAAAAATGGTCTTATTTGGGAATAGCATACAATTGTAATTTGGGACATAAAAGCTATGGCAAAAAGGTTAAGCAAGTCCAGCAAACAAAGGAGAGGACTGTCAAGGAGAAGAAGTTGGGAGGGGTTGTTTAGAATGAAAAGTCCGTTGGCGTTTTCTCAGAAGAGTTGCTAAGCAGTGGATTTCTTGTCGAAGTTTCGATGTGTATCTTTGCCTGTTCGCCTGTCATCGGTGATTCTTTCCTGTTGATGACTATCTCCTTGGAGTCCGTAACTGACAATTCTTCCTGTAATTGACAGTTGAGTGGAATAGTTCCCCCTTCTCCTCTCACTTTAGTGAGGTTTCCCTTTATTAATTTTCACAGAATAAAGGCAAATACCTGTTCAGATCACTGAAAGTACATTGACTACAGCATCACAGATTAAAAGGCTAGAAGACGATTTTACCATATCTGTTAACGAACTAGACTTTAAATAAAAACTTGAAATTAAAAAAAAAAAGGCTAGAAGAAATAATTTAATTTGGGCCTTTATCTCTTGATTGAGAAACTGAATTCAAGGAGAAATTATTAGGACCTGCCTAAGGTTAGTGGCAGAGCTTGGACCCAACCTGTCGCCTCTGAACGTGAGTCAAAGCTCTTTCTACAGTACAATACAGCCTTAAAGCACAGAACGAGGGAGGAATAATTAACTTTTCCATAGTGTAGAACCCTAAAGTCTAGAGACTAGGGAAATTCAAAAGCAGTTAATATTCTGACTTTAGGGCTAGGAATTAACAAACATTTTCATGCAGCTAGTGGAAATAAGACTGCAGAATCTATTTGTTTTTGTTTTTTTCTTATTTTGTTTAAAGTATTCCAGACTTCAGCAGTTGAAGTACCAATGGTGTGATTTTTAACGTATCTGCATATCTATTCTATTACTTACTTTAAAAAAAAGGTATTTAAGTTTTATTATAAGATCATATACATTCCTGCCATAAATGGAAAACAAAAGAAAAGAAAAACAGAATCATTTGCCATAAGTAGAAGGTAACCTTGCAATGAATATAAACCATGTTACTAAATTTTCAGTAGATATTATTGTCTACTAAATAGCCCTACTCCAAGGCCCACCCTTCTTTGTTAAAAAGGAAGATTAGTGGGGCGCCTGGGGGGCTCAGTGGGTTAAGCGTCTGACTTTTGCTCCGGTCCTGATCTTGGGGTCCTGGAATGGAGCCCCTGGATAGGGTTCTGCTCTCAGCAGGAAATCTGCCCTCTCCCTCTGCCTTTTCCCCTGCTTGTGCTCTCTCTCTCAAATAAGTAAAATCTTTTTTAAAAAAAGGGAAGATTAGCAAATATGACTGGGGATGTTAATACAAATTAGCACCAATCTGAGACTTGATTTTTCTTATAATCAGAAAAACGGAAAGAAAATTGAAAAGGAAATAAAATTATTACTGTAATTCACTTATTTAACACGTCTAATAACCTCTTGAACCACTGGTTCAGTTTGGAGAAAACTACTACAGTTACTGCATTTATTATGATTAGTACTTAAAATTAAAGTCCTTTAGGACCCTGTTATTCCCTACAAGAACTGTAAGAGGTGGTATGGCATAGCAGAGGCCCTGGATATATTCAAATACATGGTAGCTAAACTACTCAGGGTTTTCCCCTCTAACTTGATTTTTTTTGGATCCACATCCTGGCTTTACTACCAATTATCTGTCTGACTATGGGCAAGTCACCATTCTCTAAGTTTCAGTTTCTTTCTTTTTTATTTATTTATTTATTTATTCATTCATCCATCCATCCATCTATTTATTTTCCTCCCCCCCCCAATAGGCTTCTTTTTTTTCCTCCAAATTTTTATTTAAATTATAGCTAGTAACATAGAGTGCAGTATTAGTTTCAGGTACAGAATTTAGTGATTCATCAGTTACATACAATCCCCTATGCTCATCCCTAATACCCATCACCTATTGAACCCATCCCCCCCACCTTCCCTCCAGTAACCATCAGTTTGTTCTCTATAGTTAAGAGTCTGTTTTATGGTTTGCCATTTCCGCAATGTTCATTTGTTTTGTTTCTTAAATTCCACATATGAGTGAAATCATATGGTATTTGTCTTTCTCTGACTTATTTTGCTTAGCATAATACTCTCTAGCTCCGTCCACATCATGGCAAAGGGCAAGATTTCGTTCCTTTTGATGGCCGAGTACTATTCCAGCGTGTGTAAATACCACCTCTTCATCCATTCATCGGTTGCTAGACATTTGGGCTCTTTCCATAATTTGGCTACTGGTGATAATGCTGCTATAAACATTGGGGTGTATGTATTCCTTCAAATCAGCGTTTTTGTATCTTTTTGTAGTACAATTGCTGGATCATAGGGTAGTTCTATTTTTAACTTTTTGAGGAACCTCCATACTGTTTTCCAGAGTGGCTGCACCAGTTTGCATTCCTACCAACAGTGCATGAGGGTTCCCCTTTCTCCACATCCGTGCCAGCACCTACTGTTTCCTGTGTTGCTCATTTTAGCCATTCTGACAGGTGTGAGGTGATATCTCATTGTAGTGTTGATTTGCATTTCCCTGATGATGAGCGATGTTGAACATCTTTTCACGTGTCTGTTGGCCATCTGGATGTCTTCTTTGGAAAAATATCTATTCATGTCTTCTGCCCATTTTTAAACTGGTTTATTTGTTCTTTGGGTGTTCAGTTTTACCAGTTCTTTATTTACTTGTGGATACTAACCCTTTATCAGATGTGTCATTTGCAAATATCTTCCCCATCCCATAGGTTGCCTTTTAGTTTTGTTGATTGTGTCCTTTGCTGTGAAGAAGTTTTTATTTTGGTGAAGTCCCAGTTGTTCATTTTTACTTTCGTTTCCCTTGTCTCAGGAGACATATCCAGTAAGAAGTTGCTACAGCCAATGTCAAAGAGGTTACTGCCTGTGTTCTCCTCTAGGATTTTTATGGTTTCCTGTCTCACAGTTAGGTTTCTCATCCATTTTGAATTTATTTTTGTGTGTGGTGTAAGAAAGTGGTCCAATTTCATTCTTTCGCATGTTGTTATCCAGGTTTCCCAACACCATTTGTTGAAGAGACTGTCTTTTTCCCACTGGATATTCTTTCCTGCTTTGTCAAAGATTAATTGCCCATATCGTGGTATGTTCATTTCTGGGTTTTCTATTTTGTTCTATTGATCTATGTGTCTGTTTTTGTGCCAGTACCATATTGTCTTAATGACTACAGCTTTGTACTATAGCTTGAAGTCCAGAATTGTGATGCCTTCAGCTTTGCTTTCTTTTTCAGGATTGCTTTGGCTATTTGGAGTCTTTTGTGGTTCCATATCTATTTATTTATTTAAAGTAGGCTCCATGCCCAACATGGGGCTTGAACTCACAACCCTGAGATCAAGAGCCGGTCAAGCACCCCTTCAATTTCTTCATCTTTAAAATCAGAGTTGGGGTTGGTTACAAAGAATTAAAGGCCTAATGCAGGGGCACCTGGGTAGTTCAGTCAATTAAGTGTCTGACTCTTGATTTCGGCTCAGGTCGTGATCTCAGGGTTGTGAAATGGAGTGGGCTCTTCACTGGGCATGGATCCTGCTTAAGATTCTCTCTCCCTCTCCCTTTGCCCCTCTCTCCCTGCTTCTCAAAAGAAAAAGGACTAATGCATATAAAAACATATAGTGCTTTATAAACATTAGCTCAGTTCCTGTTTTTTTATATTGTACACTGCTATACGATAGACTAAGTTTTAAGAAAATGTGTATAAGCCTCTCGTGACAGGAAGAGTAAACTACCATTACTCAGAACAAAAATATTTTTAGATGGCTACTTTGTATGCTGGACAGATCAGATTAACTTCCTCCTCATGGGAGACTTCTGTTGCCTAAGAGCTGCTCTCCTAGGTTCTCTGAAAGGGCACACTAAGGAGAGAACCCACAGCTAAATGTTTGCAGAACAATTTGCCATCCACCCCCTAATGGTCTTGTTGTGCCTCTTCTGAGCCAACTGTTCATGCTGGCAGCCTTTCAACCGGCTGCTCAGGCCACCCAGGGTCAGGGACATGTGAGCTTCTTAAGGTTGTTTCCCAGGGCATGGTGAGGGAGGCTGGTAAAGTGAAAATTCTAGTCATAGACTCTAGAATGTTTGGACACAAGGTAGGAAATTGAGCAGAGTAGTGATGGAGGGTGTAGGTGGGCATGAACAGAAAGAAAAATGCGTGAGGAATGACATGGACAAAAACGGAACAAAACAGAAAGGAAAAAGTAAAAAAAAGCAAAAAAACAAAAAACAAAAGCCTGTGGGATAACACTCCAGTGTGAAGTTCAGGAAAACCCAAAAGCATTCTTCAGGCTTAGCAATACTGCAGAAAATATTGTGATTTAAGGGAAGATGGGATAAAAGTGGATGACATAAATGTGACAAACTAGACGACAAAAAAGGGAGGTATTTGGCTAGGAAGGCTTTTGTAGAAACTTCCCGCAGCTAACTTTATGTTAGCCCCTAGTTTCTGTAAATATGTGTTATATACATGCTATATTTTTATCAGCAGCTTTTCTTTTTGTTGACATGTCTTTACTTAAGAAACAAGAATGTAAAGATTTTATTTTCTTCCTTAAGTCACATTCCTTGACTCTAGCCAAGCCTCACAAAGAGTAACAGATGATAAATTCCAGTGTTTCCAAGCCAGACTGACTCTGAGGTGTGGTGGTTTGGTTTTTATTAGAAACATTAAGAGAAATAAATTATTTTAGACTCACAGAAAAATGTGTCCTACAGACATAAAATTTCCAAATTTGGAAAATATTTAGTGATCTAACAGTTAAGATAATAAAATCTATTGCTTTTCTCAATTGCTTAGAAAGCATAACTGAAAGTGGGCACATTGAAAAGACCATGGTGGCAATTCTTCACATTTCAGTTTCTCAAGATTACAGGTAATGTGTAATAACCACTCTGCTGATTTTTTTTTTTTTTTGGAAAGACTTTTCTTCCCGGTCAAGTGACAGTAGACATTAACCTGCGCAAAGTGGATTCTTCAAAGACAGTGGTTCTCACCATTAACCGTGTGCTGGAGGCAACTGGGGGGCTTTAAAAATACTGAGACCTGGCTCCCACCTCTAGCGATTTGGATTCAGCTTGGATGGGATGCGGTTTGGGCATTAAGAGTTTTCAAAGCTCCCCAGGTAATTCGAATATGCAGCCAAGTTTGAGAAACAGCGGAAAACCTCGCTACTGAGAAGGGGGGTCCGCGGCCCAGCATCATTGCTATCAGCTGGGAGCTTGTTAGGAAAGCAGAATCTCAGGCCCCACCTGCAGAATTGGAATCTCAGTTTTGCCAAGATCCCAACTCGTCTTATATGCACATTCAAGTCTGAAAATCACTGTTCTACAGAATTCTTGTCTTTGATAACTTTTTCTTTCTTGCTGTTAGGCAGTAATTACATGAAAGAAAAAATAGCTCAACTTTTGTTCTCTAAAACTCAGGAAACAGTCTTTCATTTCTATGATATTCTGCAAAGTAATAAATGGTGGAGGATATGAAGTGAGATGCATGTGTTCAGGGTTGCCAGAAAGAATACAGGATGCCTAGCTAAACGTGAATTTCAGATAAGTGATGTTTTTGGTGTATTTTTTTTTAAAGTAAAAGTGGGTCAGAAGTATTGCATGGAACACATGTATACTACAAATAGTATTCATTGTCTGAAATCCAAATTTAACAGGCATCCTGTATTTTTATTTGCAAAATCTGGTAACGCTGTATATATTCCCAGGAGTGTCTCTTTGCTCTCTGGGCTGTCCCAGTAAAAAAGAGGAAATGATACCATAAATGGCCAAGTGGCTGCCCCCTAAGCTGTCTAGACTGATTGACTGTAACGTTTCTCATCCCGCCCAGACAGCCAGGCCTCTGTGACTTTCCTAAACCGGGCTGGTGACTCACCCAACTGGGAGAGTAATGGGAAATTTACTTGCTGACTCAGGAAGACATAAACCTTGGCGAACTTTTCCTTCAGTCTAAACCAAAAGAAAAAAAATTCCAAAGCAAATGTTAGATACAGTAAAATATATAAAACACTTCAACTTGAGGCTGCAGGCAAAGAGGCAAGGGCTTGTAATCACATTTTCTGTTAATGGATTAAAAGACATTTTCATGGTCCGTTCCACTATTGCACTCAGAGGCTGCTATTTTTCTAGAGAATCACTGCTATTTAAGCCCCTCCGAGGCCACTTTCCAAGAATACATTTTAGATCTGTTTTCTCAATACTGCACATAGTTGGCAAATCAAGTAGCACATTTCTGAACAGAGATGCGGGTGTGGATGGATGGCCACCCCCCTTTGTCACGGACTCACAACAGGCTTGGTAACTACAGGCAATCTGATATTCTCAGTCCTTTCTCCCAGAGTGATTTAATTTTCAACTCTTGTACCTAGCTTGTCAGGTTCTTCGGTCCTTCACTCTGTCCTACCATTTCACCATTTTTAAATAAGACCTCTTGCTGTTATCAAAAGCACTAACGCATAAAGCTATGGTAAAAGAAGAAACTAAATTTATATTAGCTAAATCTGAATATTTTTAATTTAGAAAATTTTTATCAGAAAAATCTGAATAAAATAGTCATGAAAATATTGCAATTTTGTATATTAATGACTTTCCTTAAATAATTCCATAGTTGGTTTTGAATAGCTTGAAAATGGAAGCCTACATACCCACTCTTTTTCTGAGCGGCTACATCTTTTCTGAGGTTGGACCCTTATATTTAATGAGTCATGATACTAGCAATTCTGGCTTCAGGACTTAAAAACAAACCAACTTGTTTCTAGCAAATATAGGCTGAATCTTTTATTTATTTATTTATTTCATTTCCTTTTTTAAAAAATTTATTTTATTTAAATTCAATGAATTAACATATAGTGTATTATTAGCTTCAGAGGTAGAGGTCAGGGATTCATCAGTTGCATATTACACCCAGTGCTTATTACATCACATGCTCTCCTTAATGCCCATCACCCAATTACCCCATCCCTCCACCTCCCTCCCCTCCAGCAACCCTCAGTTTGTTTCCTATGGTTAAATGTCTCTTATGGTTTATCTCCCTCACTGATTTCGTCTTGTTTTATTTTTCCCTCCTTTCCTCTATGCTCCTCTGTTTTGTTTCTTAAATTCCACATATGAGTGAGATCATATGATAATTATCTTTCTCTGATTGACTTATTTTGCTTAGCATAATACCCTCTAGTTCCATCCATGTCATTGCAAATGGCAAGAATTCATTTTTTTTGTGTGTGGCAGTAATATTCCTATATATATATATATATATACCACATCATCTTTATCTATTCATCTGTCAATGGACATCCGGGCTCTTCCCATAGTTTGGCTATTGTGGACATTGCTGCTATAAACATTGGAGTGCAGATGCCCCTTCAGATCACTACATTTATATCTATGGAGTAAATACCTAGTAGTGCAATTGATGGGTTGTAGGGTAACCATATTTGTAACTTTTTGAGGAACCTCCATACTGTTTTCCAGAAAATTCCATTTAAAAGCAAAGCCCACAAGGGGCATTTGGCCGGCTTAGTTGGTAAAGCATGAGAGCGTTGATCTTGGGGCCATAAGTTTAAGCCCCATGTTGGGCATACAAAAAAAAAAATGCGAAGCCCACAAATCCCACATTCCAGGAGTTTCATAACCACTTCAATCCCTGCAGACATGAAGGCTAAAAGTATTAAGTACCTAATATATACTTAGTAATTAGGGTGTGTTGAGGAATATAGCCACAAACGCTTTGCCACTATCGACAAATGGAGTCTATTTCCCATAGTTTGAACCTAGTCTGGCCTTGTAACTTGCTTTGACCAATAGAACGTGGGAGAAATGATGTTTTATACAGGGGAGATGTCCTTTAGTACAGAGGACGCCTAAGGCAGGTGGCCACGTAATTGTGTGTCGCACCTGCCGGCGGTGCTCCCGGATTTGTGCAGTGCACCATATTCAGTGTCCAGGTACAGACAGAATTTTTTTTAAATGTTGTATGAGAAGAGAGAGCCATATAGATATGGTTAGTTTTATTCCTCTTCATTTGCCTAATACGGATTCATTGGCGTGGGGCTTGAATGGGGTAGCATTGACAGTCCTCCTGGAGAAACAAAGATTCAGTGGGAGATTTTCAGTGAAAGTGGTATGGATTAGAGTCTTGAAGTAAGAGGTCAGGTATAAGAAATGCAGCAGAGTTGAGGCAGAGGCAAGAAAAGGCTGTGCAGATTTTCTTGAACATCGTGAAAGGAGGAGATAGGACAATGGGAAAGGCATTTAAGTGAGCTTGGGGAAGTTTATTTAAGGGAGTGGAGAGCAAGATGAACTGTAGGTCAGTCTTCTGAAGTCAGGCTTTTACTTTTGTGTCCAACTTCCTCATATCCTCGCGATAGGGGCATCATAAAATGAACCTGGTTTGAGTGTGTAATGCCATGGCTCTCAGTTGTTCTGTGTCGTGATACTTACTTGAAGTGTCTGGGTCCTGCTTTTATCTGTCTTGTTTATATGAATTAACATGCCGTTGGAAGAGAAGGGTCCATTGCCAAGAAACATTTGAATAAGAGGGAGTTAAAGCCTGAAAGAAATGTTATTTAGTTTCAGACTATGGAAATTTAGTAGGGGAAATAAAGAGTAAGGAAAAAAATCATAAGTATGTACAGAGAGTTGGTATAGAAGATCCCTCTGGCTTTTATGGGTTTGAAGACTCTCTGACACCCACTGAGTTATGATTTTTTTTCCCTTCTCTTGGGGAAAAAAGGTGGAGTCAACTCACTGTTAGGGAATGCAAATGTTTTTGCCTGGAATATAAATATACATATTGTAATAAGAGAAAAGTTACAACACTTACAGGATTATGGTGAGAATCTTTTTGCTTATAAATTATGATTACTTGTGTTCACATCTGTATTTATCAGGATTGCTTAGGATATATTACAGTATCAAATTAACTCAAAAATCTCAGTGGCTTAACCCAACAAAAGCTTGTATTTCACTTTCTTGCATGTGAGACACGTTTAGTAAAAATATGTGATGCAAACATCAGGTTTTTTTCTTTCTTTCTATATACCATGACAGCATGAAGTAGAAAATAACACAAATTATGCTTTCTAGCCAATAAAATTCCTATAAAAATAGTAAGTTTTTCTGTCAAAGCTAAAATAAGTTGTTTCTAAATATAGCAGCAACCAAAGTATGGCTAAACCAAGAAACAATTTTCAAACCATTGCAGCCACAAAACCAGAGTTAACTGAGGAAATGGCTTGTTAGATTTGACATACTTTCCACAATATCTAAAGATAAATTTATAATTTATTATCCAGAGAAAAAGTTTTAAGCCAACATTGCATTTTGACCACAAAAATATTATGCGAATGATCAAATAATTTTCACACTTTGTTTATAACTAACAAAACCAGATTTACATAATAGTAACAAGGACTGGGAGGTATTTAAATGTTTTATGATCTAGATAACTGACTATCGAAATTAAAAGTTTTGTGCACAGGAGCGCCTGGGTGGCTCAGTCACTTAAGCGTCAGACCCTTGATTTCAGCCTGGGTCATGATCTCAGGTTGTGAGATTAAGCCCCGGCGGTGGGGGGCGGGGGGGGGGGAATCCATGCTGTGTGTGGAGCCTGCTTGGGATTCTCTCTTCCTCTCCCTTTGCCCCTCCCCCAACCCCCCAACCTCCCACACCCGTTTGCATATGTTCTCTCTCACTTTCTCTTAACAAACAACAAAAAATCATAAATAATAATTTTGGGGCACATATGGGGATGTTTTTTCCTCCTACATAACTACTAAGATTTTTTTTTTTAAGATTTTATTTATTTATTTTAGACAGAGACAGCAAGAGAGGGAACACAAGCAAGGGGAGTGTGAGAGGGAGAAGCAGGCTTCCCACTGATCAGGGAGCCCAATGTGGGGCTCGATCCCAGGACCCTGGGATCATGACCTCAGCCGAAGGCAGACGTTTAACGGCTGAGCCACCCAGGTGCCCCTCTACTAAGATTTATATAAGAAAAACTCCTTGAGGACAAGACATGTTACTTATCAATCCACAGTGGGCATATATTGTATTTGTATCTGTGGCTTCATTCCTTTCTTTGCAGAACCATCCTTGTTCCATCCCAAATGGTTAAGAACATCCTATTTGCTGCAATGCTGTGCCACATCATTGCCACAGGAGTGATCACCTGACCAAGGTATGGCCAATCATAATATCTCACTCCTCTGAACATAGTAATTGGTTCAATGGTGAGCAATTGTTATAAATAGAGCCAGTAAGAATCATTGTCTGGAGTCGATGTATTTATTTGGGAAGAAGACAGCTTTTTCAGCTAGGATGGGATTGCTAAACTATGACACATAACTACCTGCAGATAGTTATCTGCAATCTAGCCTGAAGCACTAGGAGAGGTTAAGACTGAAACAAAGAAGGAACAGAGCTGGAAAAGAGGGGAAAACGAGGGAGGGCATGGGGACTACATTCCTTGGGAATTATGCTACATTTGAAGCCAGAACCAACCCTCAATTTCCTGGTTATGTGAACCAATCGATTCTCTTTTTGTTTTGGCTAATGTGAGTTGAGCTATTGTCACTTGCAATTGAAAGAATCCTAACAAACACTTCATTCTTGAAAGTCCTGAAGAATCTGCCACAGTGCCGTGGTATCTTACAGGTAGTACTGTCTCAGGAAAGGTTTACACTCATTGAAAGCATGTGTGAATCTATGTCATGGCAACATTGAAAGGTATTGTAGGTGACATGGCATAATGTTGTCAAAATTATTATTATTACCTCATTGCTTCTGTAAGTCAACTCAAAGAAAAAAATATTTTTTTTCCTTTAAAGTTCCCTTTTCTCCATGTAACGCATCCTCACTGTATGGCTGAATTCTTATTTTACTTTACTTATTTTTTATATTTTAAATATTTATTTATTTATTTATTTATTTATTTATTTATTTATTGAGGTTCCATGCCCAGTGTGGAGCCCAATACAGGGCTTGAACTCACGACCCTGAGATCAAGACATGCGCTGAGATCAGGAGTCAGATGCTTAACCAGCTGAACCACTCGGCACCCCTCAAACACATTTTAAATTCATACAGTTTTCATTTTTATATGATTTGTTTTCCAAATGTTTGTCATGCCATTTTCCAATGCTCATGAAATATTTCCTATCGAAGACAATATTGTTAGTAGGTTGTAAGATTCTCAGAGATGTTTACAGAATCTTATGTAGTCCCCATTGGTTATGGCTATAATATAACAGAAACATAAACGCTCTTGAAGAGCCCTGCCTTCCAGCCCCCATAATACTTTTTATTGATTTTATGACAAGTCTTCTCTGAAACTACTTTGGAGTAATATGTAGCTATATGGCATATAGAGTTACATGAAAAAGAGAAAATTTTATTTTAAAACCTAGAACTAGAATATTTTTTTGGATAAGAAGATAATTTTTACATAGTTTTTACTTGAAAAATTGAGTCTGACAATTTAAGTCCCAAACATTTTTTGAAAAGTTGGGCAAAACAAAGAAGCCTGAATTGTTCAGGATATAAAAATGAGAAAAATTTAGACACAGCCTTGGCTCTGAGGGAAGAAATGGGGGCTTGAGAGTGAGGAGAGGAGGAAAAAGTATCTGATGGAGGTGGGTGCAAACAACACGATGGGAGGTCAGGAGTCTGAGAAGAAGACACATGCAGGAAGGGTTCCCATGGAGTGAATGCTGAGGGCTTTAAAGAACAGGTCTATCCAATATCACCTGCAACATACCCTTTCCACCATCACCCTCAAACTTTCTGCAGAATTCTGTTGCATGTGACCACCTTGCTTTTAGGTTGCTTTGTGGAATCAATGTAAAAGGGACCATGTTCCGTGTTAGGGTTGAGCAAGAGTACGTGCAGGTTGAGTGAACAGAGCAGATGCAGAAGTGAGGGGCAAGTAAGACTGAGAACTCCATGTAGGCTGAAGCCCCTTCAAGAATCCTGGGAAACATTGGGAAGGATGCTGGCAAGAGAGGGAATTCCAGCCCACCAGAAGCATATCTCAGATGTGCAAATTATATCACCTTCTTTACTTTAAAATCCACTTGAATCTGAGTCAGAACCGTCAGTGCTCCCTCATGAACCCAGCAATTCCTGTGGCTGTGCTCGATCAGAGCACAGATATCTCTGGTGAATCTGGAAATTCCAGCATTTAGGTGCGGTCTCCACAGCCTACTGCCTAGTCATCGCATTTGAAGAGGAGAAAGGTGTCCCAGAAAGGAAGGGCGAATGAGGGCAGTAAGAAGGAAAATCAGGAAGGTTGTTTTTTCCCACTGCACTTGGCCCATTGTAATTCTGTAATGACTAAATTAATGAATTATTTAATTGTAGATATTAGAAACAGAGAAAATTTGGTGCAGAATAAAGACACGGGGAAGAAGTAAAGTTTAAGCACTCATTTTTGTAGCTGTGGTAGTAGAAATTTGGAAAAGACTTCAGAATCCAACAAATCTGATTCTTTCACCCTTTTGTGAATCCCAAGTAGCCACTCGCCACACATGGCTGTTGAAATTAAATAGAATTTGAAATTTAATTTCTCAGTCACACTAGCCCCATTTCAAATGCTCCATAGCCACATGTGGCTAATACAAGTATTTGAGACCATATAGATACAGAGTATTTCCATCATTGCAGAAAGTTCTGTTAGACAACACAGATCTATTACATCTCTATCAAATCATCTCATCATTCAACCTTAGTTTAAATTATTATTAATGAATGTCATTCACCACTGCATTTTGGTTCAGACATAATTGTTAGGTTGTCCTTGAAGGTTTCTTCTATATCCTTGTCCTGGATTTTTTTAGATGTATGAAAAGATTTATTCTCTATAAGGAGGGAGCATATTATTATAGTAACTTTTTTTTAAGATATATTTTTTGAAGATTTATTGATTTGAGAGAGAGAGAGAGCGGGGGGAGGGGCAGAGGGGGAGGGAGAGAGAGTCTTAAGCAGACTCCGCACTGAGCACAGAGTCTTGACATGGGGCTTGATCCCAGGACCCTGAGATCAGGGCCTGGGCCAAAACCAAGAGTTGGACGCTTAACTGACTGCGTCTCCCAGGTGCCCCTACAGTAACTGTTTAAAAATTTTGTTAATGATAAAGGGATTCTAAACTGAAATAGATTAACTAACCTGAAATAGTTAAAATAAAAAAGTTAGACCAGTTTCTTAAGGAATCTCAATTTTGCCTAGAGTAGCGTTAATGTAACCATCTCCATAATAGTAATTATTTTTTCTAAAACTCAAAAGAAAAAAAAAAAACCGAACTGTAGAAATACCTTTAGGCTTCACAAAAATGCTGAACATGCACCAAGCCTTTTATTTAATTCTTTTATGTTTCTATGAGCTAGACCTAATGCAATTATGTGATTAAGAGCTCTGTATCTAACTTCTTAGTGAATGTAATCATTTCCTATTAAATCCAAATATTTAACATTTAATGAAAATCCCCTGGCAGATTTCCATAATGACTGAAAGGTGGAAATCCTTAATTACTGTTCAAGTTTTTAGAGGAAGTAAGAGTGGAGAGTTTAGAAAACCCCCCAAATGAATCATTTAGAAGGAACAAAATTGGTGAAGGTACCAGCTGATCTAAGAGTATTGCTCACAAGAACTTAACTCATATTTGTTTTATTAAAACCAACAATTGAAAGAGCTTCCATAGAGCATATAAACTTCTATTAGGCACTAAAAAGTGAACTGATTTGTATCATCAAGAAAACTGTTGGGGCACCTGGGTGGCTCAGTGGGCTGAACATCCAACTCTGGATTTTGGCTCATATCATGATCTCAGGGTCCTGAGATCAAGCCCCATCATGTGGGGCTCCACACTGAGCATGGAGCCTGCTTAGGATTCTCTCTCTGCCTCTTCCTCTGTCTCCCTCTACCCACCACTCCCACCCTCCCACCCCCACTCTCTCATGCACACTATCTCTCTGTAAAAAAAAAAAAGAAGAAGAAAAGAACACTGTCAGACAATGTTTCTGTTTTAGCTACTTGAAAAAAGGGGAAGAGGGAGTGGTCAATATATCTAGAATCATTTCTATCAAGTATCGTAAAAATATAGATGTTTGGTACTCAAAATTTAAATCTGTTCTTTGAGGATTAAGGTAGGTATATCAGTTAGGATTCGGTTAGTCAAGGTGTAACTGAAAATGCTAGCAATATCTGCTTAAACAATGATAGAAGTATATTTTTCTCTCATAGAACATAATCCGCATGTTTATGGTCCAAGACAGGAATGATGGGTTCATGGTTATTAGAAACCCAGACTTTCTGCTCTGTACTACTTACACCATGACCTCTTTTGCCTCCTTACATTGTCATAGAGGCAAATGGAGCTCCGGTCATCACATCACATCCATGTCCCAGGCATCAACTGTAAAGAAATTTCAGAGGAAAAAGGGCTGCTGATAATTAAGCTAGTCCTCTTCTAAGAGGCAAGTAGCTCTACCGAACAACTTTTTTTTTTTTTTAAGATTTATTTATTTATTCTAAAGGGGGGGGCGGGCAGAGGGAGAGAATCTCCAAGCAGACTCCTTGCTGAGCATAGAGCCCAATGACGACATGGGGCTTGATCCCATGACCCATGAGATCATGATGGGAGCCAAACCAACAGTTGGAAACTCAACCAACTGAGCCACCAAGGTGCCGCTCTACCTAACAACTTCTAGTGACATCTCTGGTCATCTATAAGGGCACTGGGAAAAGCAGGGATTTGGGGGGTTTTGTTTTTGTTTTTTACAGATAGACACATTATTGCCACCACACAATATAAGAATTTTATTACCAAACAAGAAGGGGACAATGAATATTGGGTAGGTAGCTAGCAGTCTCTGCAGGGCAGATGGATAATCCTTTCCCTGTACTTTACTTCTGGTGTTGGACTGGTCACATTGCACACACTTATTTATACAGGAGGCAGAGTAGTGTAACAGTAAAGAGCATAGGCTGTAATTAGAGTGACCCTATGCCCCAGTTTCCCCTAGATAGTTCCAGGACATAGCTGTTGTACCATATAATTATTATCCGTATCCCTATTGCTGTCTACAGTGTCCCTGTTGGACAATAAATTGTATGGTTACTTTAGCTATATAGACTGTCTGGACATCTCTAACACTTTCTAGCCCTGTGACCCTAATGACAAACAGCATAACTTCTCTAAACTCATTGTGTTAGTTATCTGTTACTTGGTAACAAATTATCCCCAAACTGTGTTAGCTCAAAGCAGCAAATATTTATTATTTCACAGTTTCTGTGCATCAGTAATTAAAGAACAGTTTAGATGGCTAATGTCTAGCTCAGGGTCTCTCTTGAGTTTAAACATTGTCAAGGGATGCCATCATCTGAAGGCCAGATGGGGAAGAAGAATCCACTTTGAAGGTAACTCACTCAAGTGGCTGTTGGGAGGAGACCTCAGGTTTTCACCATGTGAGCCTCTCCATAGATAGCTTGTATGTTCTTACCAGATGGCATCTGGCTTCCCAGCTGAGAGAGAGGGCAAAAGGGAGTCATGTGCCTTTTATGACCTAATCAATGAAAGTGCAGTCACTTCTTTATCATAGTCATTAAAAGCAATTCATGGAATCCAGCCCACACTCAAGAGGTGGCGAGTTTTGTTCCACATCTTGAAGGGAGCATATTTTATTTTATTTTAGTTTAGTTTTAAGATTTTATTTACTTATTTATTTATTTGAGAGAGAGAGAGAGAGGACACACGAGGGGCATGGGGCAAAGGGAGACAGAGAATCCCAAGCAGGCTCCACGCCAATGCACGATCCTGAGATCATGACCTGAGCTGAAATTAAGAGTTAGACGCTTAATTGACTGAGCCAGCCAGACACCCTGAAGGGAGCATATTTTAAACAATTTTTTTTTTTAAAGTAGGCTCCACACGCATTGTGGGGTTTGAACTCATGATCTTGAGATCTAGAGTTGCATGCTCTACCAACCGAGCCAGCAGGTACTCCCAAAGGGAGCATATTTTAACATCACCACACTTACTGTTCTCATCTGTAAAATGGGGTAAAATAACCCACAGGCAGTAGTCATAGTTTATGAAGAGACATAATCCATACACAGAATTTCAATAGAGCGCTTAGCACGTAGTAAAATATGTCCCTTAATAAACTGAAGCTAGTATTATTTACTTAAGCATTTGTCTAAATTAAACTCTAAGTTCCTGGTAGGTTTCATATCTGATTTGTGTTGGTAATTCAAGCTCTAATGCGGTGTTGGGCTTATAGGGGACACTTAATAATAAATATCCAATGAATAAATGAATAATATATTCTTTAATAAAACCAGTATAAATGGAGTGAGTCAAAAGAAAAATAATGCAATAGTCATGTGCATAAATTTGTGTTTTATTTGTGTTAAAAATCAGATTTACATAGCTCTTTATATAATAGGGCATGAAAAAGTGAATACCAATGTAATGGATACTAAGTCACATAACGCCAATAACATTCACTGGTATATGATACTGTAATAGTATTACATAGTATCATACTTTAATAGTATTATGTAGATATAATAATATCACCTTGTTATGCTCTTGATATTAAAATTTCTCCTGAAAAATTCTGTTTTGTAGACATATGTCTAGCTATGTCTTTGAGATACGGGCTTTATTTTTACTTACTAAAAAAAATTTCAGTAATCATTTAGATGACGAACTACTAAACAATAGTAGGATTAAAGCATGTATCTAAGGAAAAGAATTTCAGGAACTCTACACACATAATAGATATACATACATATACAATATAAAAATGGTATGTTTTGTCATTAATGGCATTTTCTTGCCATTTTTCCCAAAGAAAATATAAATATATGCAAAACTTTGTAGACTACAGTTCTTAAAGATCTTCTGATTATGACTGTTTATATTTATCATTCATCTGAAGGAAAAAAGAATTAGAGCTTTGGGTTATAATCTCTAGTAACAGCAAGGCTACATTTATACAAAATGATTAGAAGGAGGAAAGTATTAACAATCATTTATCAAGTGCCAGAGACATTTTAAATTATACCATGATTCCTTTTATGACTCATGATATAAATAAAACAGTGTTCTTTTGAAACTCTGTTTTTTCAGTGTGTTATTTTTAAAAATGTGTTTGCTAATTCTGGACATATCACAAACACTTTGCTTTCTGTGTCTAAGCCTCTATCTGAGCCTCTTGACATTTCAGTGATAGAAGAGTAATTTAGACAGCACTACCCTTTTTCAAACATGGATTTTTTTTGTATTACAAGTGCTGTACTGAGAAATGTGGTTAGTGTCTTAGTACACACCAACACTTCAATTAAATTAAATCTTCATGAGTAGTTATAATACAAAAGGATGCTGTAATCTTTAGTTAGTTAAATAAAATAATATGCACAATTTTCCTGGGGCGCCTGGGTGGCACGGCAGTTAGGCGTCTGCCTTCGGCTCAGGGCGTGATCCCAGCGTTATGGGATCGAGACCCATATCAGGCTCCTCCGCTATGAGCCTGCTTCTTCCTCTCCCACTCCCCCTGCTTGTGTTCCCTCTCTTGCTGGCTGTCTCTATCTCTGTCAAATAAATAAACAAAATCTTTTAAAAAAAATATGCACAATTTTCCTTTCACATTTTTACAACATATTGATAATTTGAAGGGAAATTCGGAAAACCACCAGACATATCCTTAAGTAAAGAATGCCTAGGGGTTCTTGGTTGCATCAGTTGGGAGAGCATGAGACTCTTCATCTTGGGGTTGTGAGTTTGAGCCCCACATTGGGTGTAGAGATTACTTAGACAAATAAACTTAAAAAAAATGCCTATCTTGGGGCGCCTGGGTGGCACAGCGGTTAAGCGTCTGCCTTCAGCTCAGGGCGTGATCCCGGCGTTATGGGATCGAGTCCCACATCAGGCTCCTCCGCTATGAGCCTGCTTCTTCCTCTCCCACTCCCCCTGCTTGTGTTCCCTCTCTCGCTGGCTGTCTCTATCTCTGTTGAATAAATAAATAAAATCTTTAAAAAAAAAAATGCCTATCTTGAGAGCACAGTGGTTTTTCACAATGAGATGCAGACAACTCCAGGAATGCAGAGGACATTTCTTGCCATTTGTGATTAATTTTTATCTCCTTCATAAGCCCCAAGCCCTAATCCCAAAATGCAACCAGGAATGAAAAACAGCTACAAATCTTAGAAACACTATTCTAGCTGGGCATTAAGGAGGGCACGACTTGTAATGACTACTGGGTATTATACAAGACTGATGAATCGCTGACGTCTACCCCTGAAACTAATAATACACTATGTATTAATTAATTGAATTTAAATTGAAAAAAAAAGACTCTTATGGCAATAGGACCACAAGGAAGGTGCTCAATAATTGTACACCCTCAGGAGAAAACATGGCTGGATATTTAAAGTGTAAGTTTGACTCTAGTGGAAACAATATGTTTTATGTATAATTTCTTTTTTTTTTTTTTTAAAGATTTTATTTATTTATTTGACAGAGAGACAGCCAGCGAGAGAGGGAACACAAGCAGGGGGAGTGGGAGAGGAAGAAGCAGGCTCATAGCAGAAGAGCCTGATGTGGGGCTCGATCCCACAATGCCAGGATCACGCCCTGAGCCGAAGGCAGACGCTTAACCGCTGTGCCACCCAGGCGCCCCTATGTATAATTTCTTAATCCACTCACTAACTTTGCCTTTAAACTTGAGGTTATATAATGATATCATTATTAATTTTTAATATTTGCATTTATACATGTAACCTTCTTAGGATTTTTATACAAAAGCAATCAATATGGTTATTTCAGTTTTATAATTAAGTCCCACGGTATTAAAAAGAGAAGATGAACATTTTAAAACCGGATGAAACAAGTAAAGTGAAAACATGTTAGAAAAGAGATATTCAGATGGTGAAATGTTATCTATTCATCAAATTAGAGAGAAAAGGCAGTACATATTTTCTTTGGCTTATCAACATATTTAGTCCTCAGGGAAAAAAATCAAAAGAACCCTCCTGGATAGCAAATAGTTTTATTAAGCAATAATGTATATAGGTTCAACCCATTGAAAGACAAAAACAAAACAAGACAGGAGAGTCGCATATTTGTTTTTGAGAATTCAAAAGATCAGTTACCTTTGTCTCGTTCTTTCAACAGGAGAACTAAGATATTTCCACGTTTTTCCCAGCATTTATCTGAACCTCATGTTTGTAACTAACTTTTGCTAGTATATGGAAGGAGTGTCTGATCTAAAGGCAACAAATGACTGATTCCCACTTTACGGAAATGTTATGATGAGGATTAGACCTATAAATGAGGATGAGCACCATTTCCCCTTTTCATTTCCAATGTTCATGGATGTGAGCCAGTTTATCCTCGGTGGGCATCTTTATTCTGCCTAGTGTAGGGGAAGGATACATGAATGAGACCAGATGACTTCATTTCATGGGGGTTATAAACAACCACCCTAGGTGGCCTGGGGAGGTCACTGAAGGTCCAGGTTCTCAGGCCTAGGGAAGCCCATGGAGATCATCACTAGCTCCCTTCCTTGCCCACAAGGATATGTGACATTGGAAAAATTATTCAATCTCCTAGAGAATCAGTTTCTTCATCTTTATATTTGGGCTACGAATAGACCTATCTGATAGGATTTTATGACTAATAAGTGATTTAATATATATCAAAATGCTTAGCACAGTGCCCAGCACATAATGAGTAAACTTGAGGTTATTAGAATTGTTGGTTATTATTAAGTCTTTGGGCAGTAGAATTTATTCCATTGTTGGGCTCAGTGATGAACACAAGGGATACAAAAACAATAAGTCATGGTTCTTTACGGGCTTCCTGGAGGACATGATGTGCCTAACACACATCTTGAAAGAAGAGGAGGAAATAGTTAGATAGAGGATCTTGTGTAAGTTTGGATGTCGCAGAAGGAAGAAGGCGGGGGAAAGTGGTTGCAGAGGAGGGCCAATGTTTTCTAGGAAGATAGAGCCCTGTGAACCAAGATGTCATTCTGGGGAAACTGGAAGTAATTAATTTGATGTGGCTAAAGCTACTTTGTGAGGTGGGAGTGGTAAGAGTGCAGTGATGAATAAGATCGCGCAGGGGACGTGTGGAACAAGAACTGCAGTGAACCAAGACAAAGACTTGGATAACCCTGACACGGCGGGGGTAGGTTAGGAAGCAAAACCCCAAAAGGAAACAAGTTTTCTGCTTTCCTTCCTTTCCCAACCACCCACGGAGTGCTGGCTGGGAATCTTTTCTTATCTTTTCAGATAGGAAAAGGCAGCATGGGGGTGGGAGTGGGGATGAAGCCTGCGAGGCCAAGTCAATCTCCCTCATTAATAGCTGGGAGAGGAAAGGGCGGGAGAGAATTAGACCAAAAAGAGCTCGGGAGAGAATTAGACAAAAAAAAGCAACGGCAACACTGTAGGGTTGAGTTTAGTGGATTAAGGCCCATAGATTAATGGAGAGTAGGAAAAAAAGGGGTTTGCAGAAGGGTTTCCATGAGTTGTGATTTGAATCCACCTCGATGTTGAGAGATAAAAATTTGAAATTTCTCTTACATCATTTTGGAGTAATGAGACTGTGCTTTTGGGTGTGCAGAGACAAAGCCAAGTGGAGTCTTAGTTTGTTTATGGTTATTGAAGGAACTGTTCGAGAGGTATCAGGAGAACTAAGAGAGTGTAATAATACGAATTTAGTGTCATACAAATGTACTATTACTACCGTACTAAGCTAATAGTAGTAAAAGTATTGATGGCAATAAGTACTGTTCAATTCTATGGGTAGGTGGTATTGTCCTTCCCATTTTATAGATAAGAAAACTGAGGACAGAATGTGCCCAGGGTCACAGAACTAGTACTGAATGAATTCAGGAATTGAACTCAGGCATTTGAATTTACAGAAACCAATGGAATCGAGCTTCTAATTAAAGGACAGCATTGGTAGAGGGTAAAATTCGAAGTCAAAATTCTTTTTTACTATCTAATATTTTATTTCCTCTATAAGAAACTGATTATACTTAATGTAGATTTATTATTATCCAGTTCTTTTAAGTTGGGAAATTGTTATAATGTAGTTAAAGAGTAGTGTCATTGGACTGGGGGAGAGGCATAGCTTTTCTTCCATAGAATAAAACATGCACCTCCCTCTCCCATGCACGCAGTACCTTGGCACACTGTGGATGCTAAATAAGAGCTGGCTGAATTGATAGCTACTGTAATAAATTCCCTCACTTTGCAAGGTGCTGGGTAGGTGACTGCTTAAGCATGACTACTCTGGTAAAAAAAAGCTTGCATTTATTTATTTGTTTGCTTTTAAATTTAATTTAACTTATTTATTAGAGAGAGAGAGGGTGCACACACACGCATGCATTTGAGGGGGAGGAAGAGGCAGAGGGAGAAGGAGAAGCAGACTCCCTGCTGACAGGGACCCCAATGCGGGGCTCCATCCCAGGACCCTGGGATCATGACCTGTGCTGACGGCAGCCACCCAACCCACTGAGCCACCCAGGTGCCCCAAGATGCCTGCATTTATAACCCAGATTGCCTTATGGCACTGGGTTGGTCTGGTTCATTGTCTGCTAATAGAAATGACGACCTGAGTTCACTCAATTTTGGTGGGCACATAGGTTGCGTTGCTTTGGATTCTTCCTTTTCCTGGTGTTCTTCCTTCTTTCCTCTGGTCTGTTGGATCTCTGTCCTCATCAGAAGTTGGGGAGTGGGGGGGCTTACTGGTTTCAGCCAAGTTTAAACTCTTCTGCCCTTCTTGTCTGGATGGATTTCCAAGGGGATTGGTTAACAGGCTTTTAAGAAATAAAAGCCCCTTTGAGTTTATGCCTTTTAGGTACATCTGGAACACAGTGAGGGGAAAGGTACGTTCGTATTTTTGTGTATTTGTGTAGGATCACCTGTCTCACATGGTAATTTCCTTTAGACAAATGCTGGGCTATGGTTTGTGAAACATGGCCAAGATCTTGCAGCATATTTTTTAGTCAAATTTAAGAATCAAAATATATAATGCAATGAAATACTATAAATTCAAACTGGACATTTAGTTTCTCCTGATATACGTATTCCTTCACAGGATTAATTAAAAGCTATGAGATTAATGTGCATTGTGATTGAGTTTTAATAGCTACTTTGGGAAAATAATCCAAAATTATTGTTCTAGTACTTTTAAGTTTTTAAGGTCTATACAATGCATTTATACTCTCAGTCTTGTTCACCAAATTCTTTAGCACATGATACACAATATAGGAAAGTAACGTCCCTGGGCAAAGTTTACTCATCATTTCATCTCCATTCAACATTTTATTGATTGCTCACTCTCTGCCTGGCAAGGTGGTAGGACTACAGAATATAAAGAGGTCAGGGTTCCTCCTCTCAAGCTCTCAATCGAACTTTCATGAGCCTGGACGCCGTGAAACAAACCAAAAGCAACACATCCAGATAGGCCTCACTTCAATGGTGCACATTCCTTCTTCCAACTCTAAAATGAATGATATTTCTAGTCAAACGTCTTAAATCAGTGATAGTTATTCGAAATCACACAACGTCAGCTAATACATTATAATAAGGTTTCGACTAGTCCAACTTGATTTAAAACTATTACTGCCGATTCTTCGCCTTGCCAATCCTTCAAGTTCAGCTTTAACACAACTCGCCTGGAAGAGGCTGTGCTAGCATTCTGAAGTTTATAATTAAGTTCACTGTCTGTGGGAGAGGGGGGGAGGAAAACGACCATTAATTATAGAGTTTCGTTTGTGAGAGCCTGCCGGGGTTTTAAGGAGCAGAAACCGAGGGGCGAATAAAGCTTTCCTCATTGCTAAACAAAAGTCGCACGGGAGTTCCCTCCGGGACCGGGGAGCGTGGGGTGGCCCTGGACGTGGGCGGGTTGGGATGCTTGGCCACCCCTCGTCCACCACTATCCCCTTGGAGCTGGGTCTGAGGCCCTCGTCCGAAAGCGCTGCCGCTGCCGGCAACTCTGAGGGACCGGGGCTTCGACACAGGGACCTCGCTCCCGGGACAGAAGGCGACAACGCGCACGGAAGTGCGCTCAGCTCTCCCCAGTCGCAGGACGACTCTCTTCCTTCACTTCCTCCTGCGCGGCGGCCCGGCCTCCCGGGCCGGCCCCTCCCCCTTCCCCGCCTCCTCCCGCCGCCAGCCGCTGCGCTCGGGCGGGGGGGTGCGGTGCTCACCCGCGCAGTCCGGAGCGGGAGCCCAGGCGCTGAGCGGCCGAGCTGGAGGAGGCGAGGCGCCGCCGGCGCTGCTGTCCCCGCCCCGCGCGCCCTGCGCCCCACTTCCCGGGCGGCCGCTCGGCAGCTCAGCCCTCCTGCCTCCTCCCGCGCTGTCCGGGACTCGCCGCGAAGCGAGTGACGGGCAAGTTTCGGCGTGTGAAGCCGGCGGCGGCGGCGGGCCTCGGACACCGTGCGCTCCGGGAGGGGTGGCCGCGGCTCCGGCCTCGGCGCCCCACGCGCACTTCGGCGATGTCTTCTCCGCCGCGGCGGTGGCTGCGCCTTCGCCCTCGCCGCCTCCTGTTCCTTCTTCCCGGATTCCTGCTGCCTCTTTGCGGCGCCTTCAACCTCGACGTGGACAGTCCTGCCGAATACTCCGGCCCCGAGGGAAGTTACTTCGGCTTCGCGGTGGATTTCTTCGTGCCCAGCGCGTCTTCGTAAGTGGCGGCACTTGGAAGGGGAATCAGCCCCCTCCCCCACCGCGCGCACCCATCCACCCTCCGTATCCCGAGGGAGAGTCTCCGGGAGCGATCCCGGCGTCTGTCTGTCTGTGCCCCCCAGCCCCCATCGGGGCGTTTAGGTTCTGGGTGGATGAAATATCTGGGGAAGTGAACCCCCGCGGCACCCACCACCTCCCCTCAGTTCCCCCCTCTCAGTCCTCAGAGGAACGGCTTTGAGGCGGACTTGTGCTTAAAATTCGGGGGAAGTGAAGCAACAAAGGCTGGTCCCGCCGGACTCCGCGCTGCCCCTCCTGGTGTCCCGGACTTGGATGGTCTCATTTCCGAACTTCTTTTTCTCGGGTACCAGTTCGCCTTCCCCGTAGTCTGTCTAAACACCAGTCCCTTTCGCTCTCCTTGCACAACCCTCCCCCACATTTTCCGCCTCTCAGTCTGATTCTGTTTCTCATTTACTCCTTTTACAGACTTTCTGATGACTAAAGTGACCAGACTGCCGTAGTAAATTCATTGTGTCTTATCTCTGGTACTGACAGACCTTTGCACATGTGAGGGTGAACAGATGAATTGAATGTGTCATGTGTTCTTTTTATAGTGGTTTATTATTTAGGTCATTGTTCAGAAGGAACAAGGGTGTTTGCTGAGTTTTCATTCACTCCAGGTCATTTGAATACTGCAGTATTTAAAAATTCAGTTATGTTTTCCAATGGCAGCTTTTCGCGTTGCAAAGGCCTCCAGGATTTTTAACAGAGTTAATGTCATTATTGGATTCAGAGTTGTCTCTGACTTTACCGAACGCTGACCTCATTGTCACCACCTCACCCCATATTAGCGTTAGAAATATTGATTTAATAAATGTTCACTAGATGTCTTCTGATGTCTAAATCTTGTTTTCAAGAGGCAAAACTGTTCTTAGGGCTCTTTGTAAGCTTAGAAATTGTAACATTTTTTTTCTTCTACATTTTCTCTATATTGAAGGTATTATTTTTGAGGGGGGTGAGGGAGGATAATTTTGATGGTCAGTACTTGGATAGGACCATTTTCCCAACTCATTCGTGCCTAATTTGAGGATGATCCCTAAATATTATTTCATGAGTGTTAGAACATTCAGCAGATTTTATTCTTATCGTGTGAGTGTTAATTATCATTCATTTTTGGTGACAACCTTTGCAGCCATAAATTGGTGGAAGCAGTTAGTGGAAACCAGACATTGTTTTATGTAGTGAACTCAAGTTTTGTTTGTTGTCTCCAGTTTCAGTGCTTTCTGTTGAGAACAAATTTTCCAGAATGATAAAAAATAATCGTAAACTTGGGCAACATTTTCTGCCTTCTCATTTGATTTAATCATTTTGTCAGCCTTATCTGTTATTTAAAATGTTGTTTGTTTCCAGATATTTTTAAGTGTGTGCCTTTAGGGTACAGATTTTAGTTCTCAGGGGTGCTCTTTTAGATTTAAATTGTGCAGAAACCCTAATAGTTTTGAAACTATGTATTGTCTTTTGTCAAGAGTTGGTACTTAAATTAGCAAGAGTTAGCACTTAAATACTTCATAGTTGATGGAATGTTTTGCAGATGGTGGGAGTAATTCTGTGGCAACTCTCTGAGTTTAGTAGTGTAAAGATAATGACAAGATGATAAACTTTAAGTGTTGTTACTATGGAAAATGCAGTAATATTGAATGGTTGGCATGAGATGTTTACTATTTTTGATTACAAGGCTGGATGGCTGATCTTTGACTAATCATTATAGTCGTTGAATATATTATGAACCCACAGGTTACATGACCTTTCATGTGGGCCTTCAATGGTAAGGTAAAATTGAACTTGGTTTGGTTCCATATAATATTTTGAAATGTTCATCAGTGACTTTGGTACTGATAGACAGGTGAGCTCTGGATGTAGCCTACCTTAAAAAATATACATCAACTTTGAGATTTAAAAAAAAAAACCAAAATACATAGAAACAGATTTCTAGTTACGGAGCTTTTCAGATTTAACAGAGATTACTGTAAAGTTATGCTTGATTTTGTAAAAGATGCCTTTAAATTTAACAAGCATTGAGATCCAGGGTATATGGGGATGCCATTTATATTAGCAGCTGCATTTATTGTTTTTATTTGGTGTGATTTTAAACTTCCAGAAGAAAAATATTCACGTAATAAAAAATGTTTGCTAATTAAAGATTCCTTTCTTCTGAAGGAAGAATGCCTGGATTAATGAGGAAGCAACAGAAGTGAAGTCTTCTCCTGTCCCTTCTGGTTTCTTTTGGTGTCTAAATACCCACAGCAGGGGGACGCCTGGCTGGCTCAGTCAGTTGAGCGCCCAAGGAGTAGCTTTCTACTCCTGCAGTGATCTCAGGGTTGTGAGAACCCTGCATGGGGCTCGGGCTCTGCGCTCAGCACAGGAGTCTGCTTGGGATTTGCTCTCTCTCTCTTCCCTTGTCCCTCCCCCTGCTCACTTGCATGCTCTTCTCTGTGTCTCTAAAATAAATAAAAATAAAATGAAATCTTAAAAAAATAAGTAAGTACCCACAGCAATTATTTTAGGTCCCATTTTTGTTGTTATAAAAAAACTGGTATTGAATTATTTCCATATTGTTGTGAAAAGTAATGAATCACTATTTATTAAAGAAAAGGAAAAATAAATTACTAAGGAAAAATATTAAGGTGACTCCTCAAGAAAATCCCTCCAGTAATGAGTCCTAGGTTTAAAGTGAAAAGTCACAAAAAATGTGCTTTAAAAATTATGAAAAATAAGAAGTTAGCATTCCATAATTTTTTTCTTGTATGCATTAATTTATGGTGACTATATTGCCAAACTTACATAAAATTTAAAGATCATATATAGGCCATGAAATAAAGTCACATTTATCTTATGGGGAATAATTGGAAAAATTAAAAATTGCACCCTAGGTTTAATTATAATAATGATATCTTATGTTGGCTAGCCTATTTTATAATTTATAAGGCACTTTTACTTATATACTTACGATATCTCACTTTGCTCTATAGCACAAACCACCGGGGGAAGTAGGGGGAGCAGATAAACTCATTCTTACAGATGAGGACACTGAAGCCAGAAGGGTTTTCAGTCTTTTTTTTTTTTTTTCTTATAGATTTTAAAAATTTATTTAATTGAGAGAGAGCAGCAGAGGGAGAAGCACACTCCCTGCTAAGTAGGGAGCTGGATGTGGGGCTCAATCCCAGGACCTGGGATCATGACCTGAGCTGAAGGCAGATGCTTAACTGGCTGAGCCACCCAGGTGCCTCAGGTTTTCAGTCTTCATTTATTTGGGTGGATTGGTGTGAGGTAGGGGGCAAGGTGGGATCAAAAGATAGGGTATGAAATTCAAATTCCATTTAATTTTCCTATTCAAATTTTAAATTTTTAAGAAGAAAATAATCGGATGATTTTATTTATTCTTCAAATGTAAGTTATACAGTTCTCATTTTACATCTATATTTTTATTATTTTATTTTATTTTATTTTTTAAGATTTTATTTATTTATTTGACAGAGACAGCCAGGGAGAGAGGGAACACAAGCAGGGGAAGTGGGAGAGGAAGAAGCAGGCTCTTAGCAGAGGAGCCTGATGTGGGGCTCGATCCCAGAACGCCGGGATCATGCCCTGAGCCGAAGGCAGACGCTTAACGACTGTACCACGCAGGCGCCCCTACATCTATATTTTTAAATAATGCTATAATGAGCAACACTGGGTTAGAATTCTTTTTTTTTTTTTTAAGATTTTATTTATTTATTTGACAGCGACAGACAGTGAGAGACGGCGAGAGACGGCGAGAGACAGTGAGAGATGGACCACAAGCAAGGGGAGTGTGAGAGGGAGATGCAGGCTTCCCATGGGATGAGGGGCTCTATCCCAGGACCCTGGGATCATGACCTGAGCCGAAGGCAGACGCTTAACCAACTGAGCCACCCAGGCGCCCCTGGATTAGAATTCTTGCCTTTTTCCCTGTTAAACACTAATGAATCCTGGGGCCCCCTGGGTGACTCAGTCAGTTAAGCATCAGCCTCTTGATTTTAGGTCATGATCTCAGGGTGGTGAGATTGAGGCCCCAGTCAGGCTCCCAGCTCAGAGGGGAGTCTTCTTCTCACCTTCCTCTCCCTCTACCACTCCGTGTGCTCTCTCTCTCTCAAATAAATAAGTACATTTAAAAAAAAATAAGCACTAATGAAACCTTATTTACAGTTACTTCATGTTCCTATGACCCCAAGGACAAGGTGAGGGTGAGTGTGCCCTTGTCAGAGAAGGTCTTGCAGAACATTCCATAGTTCTCCATTCTAACTTCCTGTTTGCAGCACCTGGAGAGCTTTTAAAATAAAACTGCTGCCCTGGCAGCATCTTGGATTTAAAAATAGAGCTCCAACTTCATATTCCAACAGCTTGTGGATCATTTCTCCTTGACTAGCCCATCTTACCTCAACTAAAAATGAGCTCCCTTTCACCAAGTGGGGTCAGTCGCACCTTTGTTTCTATTAATGGTGCCATCATTTTCTCTGTTGCCCTGGAAATAATTTGATATTCCTCCCTCTCATTTTCTATTTTTCTTTGTCTCTCCTCCTGTACTCCCCTAATATTAGTCAGTGATTAGTCACCAGACAGAAGGTCCTAGAAATTCTTGGTTGTTAATGTTTCTTGCATTCATCTCTGCTTTCCATTTCGACTTTAGCCTCCTTAGTTCAGCGTGGTCCTAAGTGTGGTCTGTGGCACTCAGATCCTCGTCACTTTGCCCATCATTCAGCTCTTAGATCTTACATGTTCCTGATAGTTTTATCTTTCTGAAGCATCTTTTTGATCTTGTATTCTACTAAAATTTCCTCAGCAGTGCTCCCGTGGTTAGGGAGAAAGTCCAGACTGCTTTACTTGGATGAAGCCCCCTTTCAGTCTGTCACAATCCCCGTGTTCTTTTCAATATTCACACGCCATTTCTCCCCCTCACTGTTGTAACCATCTTCATAACCCTTTACGAGGTTATGCCTGCTCATTTTTGTGAACTTAGTGTGGATCTGGGTATATTGATTGGTTCTTTATTCTTATCATAAATAATATACATATGTAAACTACAGCCTTATTATTTAAAAACCAAACTCTGTTGATTTCTCCTGATTAAGACCCAGGGTTTATAAGACCTTATAAAAGAAAGTGGAAAATGTATAGAATTTACCTGTTTTACATCATATAAATGTTGACTCTATAGCATTTTTTTTTTAATGTAAAGTAAATCTGAGACTGGAATTATAGCTCTGAAAAAACATTCACGCTATTTTATACACATTTTTTTCTATATATGTATATGATCATTTTCAAAAGTTGCTTTTGATGAAGACTTATTCATTGGTCAGCCCAGAGTCAGCCAACTATATTAAACATGCTTTATCTTGGAGAAGTCAGTGCTGAAAGCAGCCAAATAACTTAGTTCATTTGGAGGGTTTAAAAAATGTACTTGTCATTGTTTGGCTGGTTGCCTCTCGTTGGTACTGAAGGTCACATTCCCTGAAGCAACTGCCCTTAAAGTACACTTTGGATAGGAAGTGCATCCGAAGGGCATCCTCCTGGTTGGTTTCTCTGATCCTCTTGTCTCTCTCACTTCCTCTTCCTTCTCCCTCCCCATCTCTCCTTTTTTTCTTCTCACAGCCTCTCTGCCTCTCTTCCCTCTTCTTCTTTTCCATCCTCTGCCCCCCCAGCCTTCTCCCTCACTGTCTCCCCACTCCCTCCACCTCTTTCTTCTACTCCTTCCTTCCTTCCCCAGCACACACTCTGCCCTTTATCTTGTAGAATTTATTGGATGATGTTACTTAATAGTGTGCTCATGTATGTAAACCTTAATGTTGAAATCATATAATGGAAATGTCTCCAGTCATTTGAGAAGAATGATGAGGATGAGGATCCCCATACTGTTCTTCGGGAAACTTTTTGGAGGGAGATGGAATCTAGCAGGAGAAGGCTGCAGGCATATAAACCTAAGCTGTTCAGCTTCAGATTTTTGCTTCTAAGCAGGGGGTAAAATCTCTTGTCAGCCTCAAGTAACCCCATATATCTTTCCCAACTCCTCACCATTGTCAGGAAATGTTGAAAGTACCCTATTTGGTACTCTTCCCTTTTTTCTCTTGAGATCTTGCATTTAAGTTAATTAATCGTCCTTTGAGGAAACGGGGAAAAAAAAGCCCTTTTGAAAACAGATTTTAACTATTATATTTCCTGCTTTATTAGAGAGTGTTTTATTGTTTTTAATTCTAGTGCCATCATCTTGTATTTTTTTTTTTTTAAGATTTTATTTTTATTTATTCAACAGAGATAGAGACAGCCAGCGAGAGAGAGAACACAAGCAGGGGGAGTGAGAGAGGAAGAAGCAGGCTCATAGCAGAGGAGCCTGATGTGGGGCTCGATCCCATAATGCTGGGATCACGCCCTGAGCCGAAGGCAGACGCTTAACCGCTGTGCCACCCAGGCGCCCCCATCATCTTGTATTTTTATGATGCTTTCAGATTTTTCTTTTGTCTACTATCCACATTCAGAAACTTT
This sequence comes from Ailuropoda melanoleuca, assembly GCF_002007445.2. Classification (NCBI taxonomy): domain Eukaryota; kingdom Metazoa; phylum Chordata; class Mammalia; order Carnivora; family Ursidae; genus Ailuropoda; species Ailuropoda melanoleuca. The sequence continues at coordinate 153,194,812 of NC_048219.1, forward strand.
TTGAAAGTAATTATAGTGGACATTGTTACAAAGAACAGGAAACTGAGGCTCAGAGATTTAGAAGTGAATTTCTCAGTTAATTTATATTGGGTGATTGTAACCTATGGTATCAGACTGTCTATTATAGACAGTGTTGCTTATATTGCAGAACTTTTTCAGTGCTGTCCCTTCTCTTATCCTAACTAAGCTGTTGTAGACATTAATTCTTAGATGAACTTAAAGTAATAATTACTTAATTTTTATAAAACATTTCATTAACAGGCTGTTCTGTTATTGTGGCAAAAAAATACATGACATAGAATTCACCCGCCGAATACACATTAACAGGCTTTTGATTTCTGTAATATGTGTTGCTTTTATGTTCCTTAATTTTCTCAAATATCCTCTTTTATCATCCTACACCCTTTGTCTACAAATACTTAATTTTTCCTCTATACAGCTCCCTCTTAGGACTTAACATTTGTCTAATGTAGTTTACTTTTTCTGTCTTTCCATTTTTCTCTTTTATAAACTTTCTGTAATACTCTTTAAAAGTAACTTAAATATCATGTTGACACTTTGGACAAAACACTTTTATTACTCAGATCCCGGCTCCCGCCCCCCCACCCCTGGCATTAACATAGCATTTACAAATTGACAATGCTCACACATTCCTTTTATATTATTCTACCATTTCTGTGGCATTTCACCAATGTGCAAGACTGCACATGAAGGTATGCTTAGGAAAACCTGATGAACACCCATATTAGTACATCTAATTACTATCATTTCATGCCTACAATGTGTAAATAATTTGATGAAAAGCAGCAGCCTTGTTCCTGGTCTTATCCAAGGAGCTTTGTGAGCTTTGTGCTGCCAGTGGAGTGCAGTTTTCATTCAGAACTCTCTTACTGGGTCCTTTTTCTGTCTTTGCCGAAGTCCACGTCCAGTAGTAGTAACTTCCTAGCCCTCTCTCTGTCTTATAGTGCCCGAGTAAAGAAAGTATCTGAAATCCAAGATTAAGGAGAGATATGTTACATAAATTATTTTAAGGGTAATTTAAATAATTGGATGTTTAATAGAGGATGATTTCTGCATTATAAAGGGTTTGGCGATAGTGGAAATGGCCTGTTTATACATGGCTATTTTAAGATTGAGACCTGTAACTATCCAATTTACTTGCTGCTTACCTGTCAATTTAAAAAAACTTCTCTTGGGGCGCCTGACTCAGTTGGTTAAGCATCTGCCTTCACCTCAGGTCATGATCTCAGGGTCCTGGGACTGAGCCCTGCATCAGGCTCCCTGCTGAGGCTTCTCCCTTTCCCTCTGCCCCTCTCCCCCGCTGATGTTCTCTGTCTCAAATAAATAAACACAATTTTTTAAAAATATTAAAAAAGTAAAAAACTTTCCTTGAGTGCTGGTTATGTGGCAGACACAAAGATAAATTAGAGTCCCCTACTTTTAAGGAAGCAATTTATTATAAGGTAGGAAGAATATCTTTGAAAAAAAAATTATAAAAGATTCTGTAACATGCACTGTGATGACAGTCCAGAAATGAGTTTTGCTTGTAGATTTCTAGGCGGATTCTGAGAACTACCTTTTCTGTCCTCATCTGGAACCTGGCTGTTATCCATAGCACTGAAATCATATGCATACCTGTGCTTGTATTATGCTTATTAGGACTATTGCAGGAATACTGGTCCCATGTCTTTTCAGATACAGACCTTGAAAAGTACACTTATCTGAAATATTCTTTTTCCTTGTCATGCACTCAAAAATCGTTTCATCTAAGTGAATGGGGGAAGTTTTGTCATTTTTGTGACCAAATTTTTGACCTGTTGAAGTGGAAAATTTTATGTATATATATGTAATTTAGCTGTTAAGCCGCTCTACTGCAGTAAAGGAGGGTATGACAACGCTTAGTGCTCTCTTATTCATGGGGGGTAAGGGCTCTCTTACTCATAGTCCTATTATTATTTTTTTTTTTCCTGCTGAATGAAAACTCAGTTGGCTATGATGAGAAGGAGCCAGCATTGATGTTTTACTGATGCCAAATATGACTGCATAAAGCTTTATTAAACAGGGTGTGGTTCGGTTGGGAGTTTTGCCTTTGAGTATGGCGTTTTAAGATAAATATCAGAAAGCAGCATTCCTGTAACCCAACCTTTCATGCAGCCAGCTCTTGACTAGTTTTAAGTATATTTTAGCAAATACCACCCAGAAGAAATGAAATTGAAATTGATAAATAAAATTTAAATTAGTCCATTCCATATGAAAATGTAGGTTTGTTCATAACTTTACAAAAAAGTGAAAGGCAATTAAGTATTTTCTTTGCTAGAATTTAAGTGACTGTTTAATAAGGAAATGAAATAATGGCAATAGCATTTATTTAGGGCTTTCTGTGTATAACTATATCCTGTTTTCTTTTATGCTTCAGTCAATTTCTTCTCATTCTCTTTTACTCTTTCCTCTTTCTCTCCCTGTCTTCTAAATGCCCTTGGCTCCTCAGAGCTCGCTCTTTGGCCCTCTTCTTGCTGAAGCTTCTCTCTGCGTGAACCTATCTATTCTAAGTTGACATTCCCAGTACATTATCTCTAAGGCAAAGCTCTCTTCAGAGCTCCTGCTAGCAGTTAGGTGTCTCACAGATGTTTCCAACTAACATTGAAAACTGAATTCTTGGTTTTCCTGTAAATACTTAATCTACCTTCTGCTTCCCTATTCGTGAAGCCTTTTTTTGTGTGCAGTAAATGGTTCTCCCATTCATCCACTCCTGAACTAAACCTAGGTGACATGTTTTAGTCCTCCCTTTCCCACATATTCAAGCCACCAGTGATCCCTGTTCATTCTGCCCTCAGATATTTCCCAAGTCTGCCCATCCATTTCTTTCTGCATCTGCCCTCCCAATCTAGGTCACTATCATCTCTCAGCTGCTAAAAGTCTCTTGCTTTCCTTGTTGCATTTTGCTCCCTTCCCTCTTTAATCCTATCCCTAGAAGGCACCAAATTTAGTTTTATTAGATTGTATCATTCTTTTGCTTAAAAAAAAAATTCCAAAGTTTCTCATGGACCTTATGATAAAATCCAAAGTTTTACCCTGTCTGAAGGGTCCTGCTTGATTTAGCTCTTGCCAACTCCCCACCTTTATCTTCTGTCACTCTCAGCTTGCTCTCTTTTTTTTTTCTTTTCTTTTTTTTTTTTTTAAAGATTTCATTTATTTATTTGACAGAGATAGAGACAGCCAGCGAGAGAGGGAACACAAGCAGGGGGAGTGGGAGAGAAAGAAGCAGGCTCACAGCGGAGGAGCCTGATGTGGGGCTCGATCCCATAACGCCGGGATCACGCCCTGAGCCGAAGGCAGACGCTTAACCGCTGTGCCACCCAGGCGCCCCTCAGCTTGCTCTCTTGTCTCAGCCATACCTCTTTTCCTGAAACTTTTGGAGACTAAGCTCTTTCTTGCCTAGGGTCTTTGTCCCCCTGCCTGGGGTGCTGCCACCTACAACTTCATGCCACTCCCTAATCCCACCTTTCTCCCCTTGCCACCCACCAATATTGACACACAAACACTCCTTGGTGATTTTGTAATCCTTTACATATCAGTTTATTTAGAAATAAGTTTCCTTGCTACTTTATCTAAATGAGGTCTCTCTTCATTCTTTACAGAAAACTTGCTTAGGCTTCTCTTTATCTAAAGGAAGCTTTTCCCCTCCATTCCTTAAAGATAACCTTCCTTTATCTAAAGTTTTCCTCTCCCTATTTGCAAATAATCTGTCTCAGCCAACTGTTGGTTTCCTTTACAGCACTTGTAACCATGACTAATTTTCTTGGTTAGGTTCTCTGTTTCTCCCCAAAGGGAATGTAAACACCGAGAGCAGGAACCAAGATTTTGTTATTCGTCTTGGTGCCTCCAGTGCCCAGCACTGTGCTTTATGTAGAGCAGACATTCAATCCTTTTCTGAATGAACAGGATAAAAACTAAAGAAAAAGTCTCTTGCTTAAAAACTTAACTCCTGATTATTTTGTCTTCTGCTTGTTTTATCCTGATAAGAAATTGAATACTGATTCTATTCTTTGGCCTGGGATTGTTTAGATCAGTCCTCCGAAAAGAGAAATCTGTTAGTCACTTAAAATGAAATACAGCAGTTCTGAAACAAGGTAAGTTTTCCAAAAGGAAAAATATTAATATTTAGAATTGCCATACTTTATTTTTGTTAAGATTTTATTTATTTATTTGACAGAAAGAGAGAGCACAAGTGTGGGGGGGCAGGCAGAGGGAGATTGAGAAGCAGGCTCCCTGCTGAGCAGGAAGCCCAATGTGGACACGATCCCAGGACCCTGGGATCACGCCCTGAGCCCAAGGCAGATGCTAAACCGGCTGAGCCACCCAGCCACCCCATAGAGTTGCCATACTTTAGAACCATATATATATAGTTTGTTTAGCATTCAAGATATAGAAAATCTATAGCTGTGGGGCGCCTGGGTGGCTCAGTCGTTAAGCATCTGCCTTCGGCTCAGGGCGTGATCCCAGGGTCCTGGGGTCCAGCCCCGCATTGGGCTTCCTGCTCCGCTGGGAAGCCTGCTTCTTCCTCTCTGACTTCCCCTGCTTGTGTTCCTTCTCTCTCTCTGGCTGTCTCTCTCTCTGTCAAATTAAAAAAAAAAAAATCTTAAAAAAAAAAAGTCTATAGCTGACCACAAGACAAAACAAACAAAACCCCCCAAAACACAAAATATAAAACCGAAAATCAAAACCAAACGTCCCAGACTCTAGCCAGTATACATTTTTCACAGCTTTTTTGACATGTAATTGACATATGATAAACTGTATCTATTTAAAGTGAACAGTTTGACCAGCACACATTTTTAAATGAGAGGTAACCCTGAAATTGCCTTATAATATGTTATTAGGATGAGTAAACGATGTTAAATAAATAATGTATGTAAGAGCACCAAATGAATCTAGAAGATTAATTATGCTCTCAGTGAATGGTTTTAAAAAAGATTGTGTATAATAACCAGAGAGTGGTTTTTCTTCCTAAATTATGTCATTGTTTATGCTTTGTATCATTTAAAATCTTACCTTCCCATTTGTATTTTAGCAGGATGTTTCTTCTGGTGGGAGCACCCAAAGCAAACACTACCCAGCCTGGGATTGTGGAAGGAGGACAAGTCCTTAAGTGTGATTGGTCTTCTCACCGCGGGTGCCAGCCCATCGAATTTGATGCAACAGGTAAAGGTTGAAGCCGTGGTCCCTTTTCTTAATTTATATTATTTGATATTTCCCCCCCCTCTTCCCTTCCCTCCTGTTGGGGAGTGAGAATGTCTGTTTCCTCTAAAGGTCCTTCTAGCTGGACTAAGAATCTAATTGATATGAGACAGATTAACAGGAGGGAATCAGATTTAATAGGCTTAAGTACCAGGAAACCATGGAGACATCCAAAGATAGGCAAAATGGGGTATATATGTCATTCTGAACTAAGGAGAAAGGAGGTACAGGTCTGGGATTTCAGAGGAAAGGAATGCATTTCATGGAGTGATAAGAAAGGCAGATGTTTGGGGTGCCTGGGTGGCTCAGTTGGTGAAGCTCTGCCTTTGGCTCAGGGTCCTGGGATCTAGCCCTGTGTTGGGCTCCCTGCTCAGCAGGGAGTCTGCCTTTCCCTCTCCTGCCCCTTCCCCCTGCTCATGTTTGTGCTCTCTCCCTTTCTCAGATAAATAAATAAAATCTTTAAAAAGAAAAAGAAAAGCAGATGTTTGATAATTAGATGTTTGCCCTGCCATACAAATGGGTCATTCAGCTAAAATTTATGTGTTAATAACTGTTATTCTGGGAAAGACCCTCAATTTAGCTGCTTCTGTGTGGTTAAAGGAAGGACAGAAGTTTCTCTTGAGCCCACAGGATCTCAAGTGGCTGCAGCTCCAAATAATCCATATGCCAAAGTGGTACATTTAGGAGTGGGGGGACAGCTGTCCTGAATCCCTTCATTCCACCCATTTGATATTTTTAAAATATCATTTAATTTTTCAAAGAACTTACTTTTAACTTAAATGTAACTACTTAATAAAACAATGTATATAAGCAAGTCACATCCCCAGAGAAAGTTACATGAAGACAAAAGACTTACATTATTTTCTCTTACAATTTTGTGGTATATAAAAGCCTTAAAAATATATTGTGTTTTCACTGTTTTTAGGTGTCTTCAATTTCAAACTGATAATGTTAGTCTGTAGAAATCTGGGGAAAATCTATTAAAATGTTTTTGTACCTCTACTAAGAAGAGGGAGCAAGGCTTTCTGTCATTTTTTCTGTCAGCAAAATTGAAGAATGACTCACGGACAATTATAGATCGACTCCCTGATCATGAAATAATCTAAGCCTTGAGTCGTACTACCAAAACCAGTTGAGGAATCTCTTATAGTCAAGTAGATTTGGTTGACTTAAAAAAAAAATTCTTACCCCAAATTTATTGGGTAAATTATGCATTATGGTTTTGATAATATTAAAATCTTATCTATAGGGATAACTTTCTGCGTCAGTCAGGATTGTGGTAGAGAGGAGAAAAATTGCATAAGGAAGTTGAAAAGAAATAAGTTGAGTTTTAATTTATATCTGTGAAATAGAATATATATATAATCCTGTACACATTTATATTGGTGTATTTATCTACATTTGTGAAAACTTAGAGAAGCTTCAAAGTAGTGATGTGACATCGTTCTGGTAAAACAGTTTTACAACATTTTTTTTAACAATTCAGATTTGCTGGGCTTTGACAGAATATTTTAAGGTAAGCCTGAGGATAACTTTTTTTCCATATCATTGTTTCCTGCTAGTTTTAAAATATATTAGTTCTGGAAATTATATTAGTGAAACAGGAATCATGATGTAGACTGTTCCACTTGACATCCTGATCAGTGCCAAAATGAGTGTCAGTCATTAAATCAGCTCTTAATAGAAATCAGGTCACGTTTGGTTTTTTTCACTTGAAATCATCTACATTAAACCCTGTTTTTTTTTCTTCCATATATGGCTGACATTTGGAAAACCCCAAGTGTATGTAAATAGGCTCAATTTTACCACAAATGGAAAAATGCCAGTGATTCAAAATATTAATGGTTAGGGCATTTATATTTTTTAACAAAATAGAAATGGCAATAAAATGAAACTACAGTTCAGTTTCGATAGGTGGTACTGTGTGTGTGTGTGTATGGTACATATATAATATATGTATGTGTAATATATCTCTGTATTCAGCACCATAGGTTTTTGTGCAATATAAGATAATTTATTACTTTTTTTAAAATTTGGCTTTACATACTGTTTTGTTTATTGAAAAAATAATGCATGTACTTGGCCAAAAAATTTCATATGGTCCACAAAGGGTATACAATGAAAACTAAGAGTCTCTAACGGCAGCCTGCTTAAAGACAGTTGCTTTAAACAATTTCTTTGATCTTTCTAGAATTTTCTTATTCTTACATATGTGTATATCCTTCAAAAAAAAACCCTTCACCAATAGGAATATACTAAATATTTCTGTAAGGGTATCTGACCCCCCCTCAACCCTCCAGCAGTATAAGTCTTTTGTAGATCTTTCCTTTTCATAATTGATATATGTTGATATATATGTGGATTTACCTCATTCTTTGCAAATCACTGGTAGTATTTTATTCTTTAGTATATATAACCTAATTTATTTAACTCATATTTCCTGTTGGACATTTAGGTTGTTTCTAGTCTTTTGTAATTATAAACAGTACAGCAGTGAAAAATCCTTTGCTCATTTATTTGTGCAAATATGTGAGTATGTTTGTAGGATAAAGACCTAAGTAGGGGATTTTTAAATATGTATAAAGTTTTGATAGATATTGCAAATTACTCTTCACAGAGGTTTATGCTCCTTCAATTATGTTTTCTGACATCCATGATAGCACCACTTATCACCATATATTTATCTTTGTCAATTTTATATTGCATGTTATTTTATATACTATGTATCTATATTATATACTGTATATGTTATATTGTTTTATATGGATATATTAATTTGCATTCCTTTAACGGTAAGAGAAGCATCTTTGCATTTGTTTGTAAGCCATAGAATTCCTTTTCCTGCATGCCAACTTTAATATATTTGCACATATTTTCTGTTGATATGTGATTTTAAGAAATTAATCGCAGTTTGTGGCATGCCATCGTTTTGGTTGCTTAGGCCAAAATCTGGAGTTATGCTTGACATTATATTTGTCAGCAAATCAAAATCTAACTGCTTCTTGACATTCTGCTGCTAACATCCTGGTCCAAGCTACCCTTGTCTCCCACCTGGACTGTTGCCCGGGACTCCTGAATTAGTAAGGGTGCTGCCAGGAAAGAGATGGTACACTTAAATTGGGATAGTTTGAGGAGCTTTTAGTAAAAGGACTATTTACAAAAAGTACTGTGCAAGGTCTTATTAAAATTGGGCCTCTAGGCCTGAAGGGAGATAGGAAAGGGAGCAGTTAAGGAAAGGGAGCAGTTACCAGAATCCAGAGGATTGGGTGGAGAGAGCCACAAAATAGGAGCTGTGGCTTTTGTCAGAGGGCGATAGCCAGAGTAACTGGAAGGGAGGAGCAGGGGAATAAAACCCTGACCTCACCCTTTCTCCTCCCTGTGATCCTGTGTATGCTCCCGTTGCTGGAATCCATCTGGGAGCCAGCAGGTGGGGCCACCACGAGTTCACACTGGCTAGCATCCTGGGCAGAGAGCTGGGTGCATAGGAAACCTGGAGGGCAGTTGCAAGAGAGCTGGCACATCTCACTGTTCTCCCCACTTCTGCCCTGGATACCCCTGGACTGTTCTCTACAGCAGCCAGAGTGATTCTTTTAAAACACTCAGATTATAATACTCCTGCTCATATTCCACTAGGGTCTTCCTATCTGTCTCATAGTAGCCGAGAGGTCCTTGAGTATTCCAGCCCACTGTTTGTATCTTTACCTTCTCTTCTGTTCTCCCCTCCATTTCCTTCCAGCCTCACTTTGCAGGGGCTTACAGACAAGAGACACATTCCCACCTCACCCTTGCATGGGCTCTTTCCTCTTCCTGGAACATTGTTTTCTCAAATGTCCATCGGGTGTCCCTTCCATCTCTAGCTTCAAGAATTGCTCAAATACCATCTTCTCAGTAATTCCTTGACCATCTTATTTAAAATTGCAATTGCCTCTTTCCCACTTTGTACTCAGTCCTCTTTTTGCTTTATTTTTCCCTGGAATATTCACATTGCTACATAAGGTATTTATTTTTAGTTAAGGTCTCCTTCTTTCAGTTTGTATGTTCCATGAGGACAGGTTTGGTTTTGTTTTTTTTTAAATCTGTTTTATTCATTGCTAGAATTCCAAGGCGTAGAACAATGCCTGTTGCCTGTACAAGTTAGGACTCAATAAATTGGATGGGTGAACAAATGAATCATAAGAGCTTTTACTATAGTTAAGAAACAAAGTTCTTTAGTTATATGTGTACAGATATGGTTTTTGGTCTGTTCCCTTTTTTCCTTATGATATTTCTGTAATCATTTTGTATAGCTTCTGAGACTTCCCTCATGAAAAGAGTATACAAATTAAGACTTCAATTTTTTACATAGAATTTTTGTCCACACAGTGTTCATTTGAATTCAAGAAAAGAGGACAATATAGTTTGCAATAATCTAGTCAAGATAATGTGTATCTAGAAACAGATGCTTATAATTTAAGCATCCCCTTCAACTTGCCTTACACCTGTCTCCTGTGGAGTTCTCACTCCATCCAAGCCCAAACACATAAGCATCTCTGCACCACAAATGTCTTTGATCTTTTCCAGCATCTCAAGGGAGATAGTGGCTTTTCTGTCTGTCTTTCGTCATCTCAGTCACATGTCAAGGGAGATGGTAGCTGAGGGGAAGAGTGGTTTCTGGAGGCGGCTGGTCTGGGCTCAAATGCTAGTCCTGCCATTTATAGCTGTCGAACCTGCACAGGTTACTGTCTTCTCCCGGTGCAGTGTCCTCCTCAAACCTGCTGCTGGGTATGCGTTGAACTGAATGAGTTAAAAATGCGTGAGTTCAGACCTGTGAGGTGCTTGGTACAGGGGCTGGCACATCGCAGTGGCCCAGTAAATACATGCTGCTTTGTCTTACAATCACCTGTACCCTCAGCCTTCTCATGGACCCTGCCTGTTCCTTCATTTATCTCTCTGTCCCTGCTCTACATTTGCCCTTTTCCTTTTTCTTTCTTTTTTTAAAAAATTTCAAACACGTTTAAATTGTTTCCGCCTGAAAAACTAATCAAAACAGCTTCCCCTTGAACATTATCTCCTCTTAGTCATTTCCTTTCTCCTTTTCTTTGAATTCAGGATATTGAATCCTCTTCATCACTTCCCATGTCCAGCCCCTTCAGTCTGGCAACCCAGCAGTGGCTCTAACTGAAATCATTAATGGCTGCTGACTCAGTGGGCCCCTGGGATCCCTCATCTTATTGGACCTTTCACAGTTTGCCCCACTGACCATTCCTTTCTTGTTTTAAAGTCTCTGCTTTTTGTTTGGAACTACCATGTCCCCTTACTGTTCCTAACCGTGTTGACGCTGAAGTTGAGTTTGCCCTGTGATCTTCTTTGTTCACTTACTTTATATTTGCTGTACGGTGTAGTGTCTTGAAAAGAGAACAGGCCTTTCCAGTGTTGGTTGGGAAAATTACCTCCCTTCCTACATTCTGTAATACATTCCTGGGGGGATCCCGAAGAGTTTAAATTAGGTAGTTTATCTGCTACTTTGTTGTGTTTCTGGGTGCAGAAGAGGCTTTACTGCTTACAAGGGCTCCATCTTCATGTTTTTAATATTTCGAAAATAAAATTCCTAAAATCATTTTATTTAAGTTAGCTCTGGTTTATATGATGTGTTAGACATTACAACCGTTCATCAGTATCATGTTTCTAAAACTCTGGGGAAAACCTTTGAATTTAGGTACACTCATGTGACTTTTTCTAGCCAATAAATCATGAGTAGAAATGTATCATTTGTGGGTAGAAGGGTTTAGGAGTAGGGGTGTTGTTCTGCCTCTCCCCTTACCAGATGCTATAGTGAGTTGTGATCGTTTAAATGATAGAGCCTCCATCAGCCTGGGTCCCCCGAGTGAAGCACAGATGCTTACTAACCGACTATGTAAGTGTACACAATGATTCTTTGTGATTTTTGATTAATAGATTTTAGGGATGCTTGTTATTACAGCATAATGCAGCCTAACTGAATAATACATGGAGGGACAGTAAAATTGAATATTATCAATAGTCAGCTGTTGAAAAACGGTTGTTGAAACCCTTTACGTGCCAATTTGATCTTATTAAGTTTTTTCTTCTATTTTACTGGATCCTGAAGGGTTAAGTGACTAGATATCATTGCTCATGTTAAAAATGGTCCCTGGTTGGTAAATTGCATTTAGACTGGTTGAAGTTATAAATGGACTGAAACTACGTGATGGGGATTCCGTAAGTAGCTTCGGGGTTCCCTGACTACAGTGACTCATAGACGGCATGTCCTCTGTGAGTATTCTGAAACCGTTGGCTGTGGAGTTACTACAAGAGATACCATTCCTACGGGGCCCGAGGCTTAGAAGCTAGGGTAGCTGCTCTACCCACCAGATCTTGTTTCTTCACATCTGAGCTGTCACTTGGTGAGGCCAAGAGAAGAGCTCGGGACATCTCTATGTATGTACTGCTGCATGGGCAAGTTCATGTAAGCACTCACGTTTGGGAGGTATGTCTGATTCTGTTCTATGTCCTCTAAATAGACTGGTGGTACGTGTGGCCTTTGGTAGTTTCGTGAGTCTGACAGTTTAGTCGAACCTTGAGAAGCCTCCCTGATGATTTTTGCTGCAGCATTTAATGTTTGTAACTGCATGAAGTACTTTAGGCTCCTTTGTTTCCTGGGCTGTTTATCCTTAAAAAAACATAATAGTGTCTTTATCCCTTCCTGTAAAAAGTACAAACCCCAGCTAGATCCAGAATCACTATAAAAATTTTTACAGTAGGGTGCTTTTTGGAGATGTATAAATGCTTGCTGTTAAATAGTGTATTTTGAACAGTGTTTCCCTCCTCTTCCTTTTGGTCAAGTTCTGCTATACAAGCAGTCTTAGTGCACTAAACTCTTTTTCTTCATTAAGCTAAAATTTACATTGATTTTCTTTTTCTTTTTTTTTTTTCTGGTTATGATATGATGTACTTGTTTTTCTGGCTAGACTAAGCTCTCCAAACCAGGGAACAAACTTCTTTCTGCTTGCTGTTGTATGCTAGTTTATGGGGGCATTAGGGTAGAATGCATAGGTGTATATTTTGCATATAGGTGTTGGGTTCTTTGTGAGAAGCAGTAAAAATTGACTTTGGCTAAATTTAGCTGAACAGAGATTTATTAAGGATATTGGTAACTCACTAGTTTTCCGAAAAATGGGCAAGAGAACTAGCAGAAGAAGTATTGGTACCGTGTTTTATTGCTGCTGGAATTGCTGTTGTTGACCGTGGGACACCACGAGAATAATTTCTTATCTATCCCTGCCTCTTTGCATCACTTGCTAGAGTTTCAGAGCTTTTGTGGTAGTATTTGATGGGCTGAGTCTAAGTCTCATGCCTATGAAAGTCAGGAAAAGCCTGGCTTATAACTAAGAACTGATGGGTTATCAGCTTGTATAGAGAAATAAAAGTGTCCTTCAAAAGAAGAAAAGGTGGAGAAGCAAGAGGGTGCATTTTTCTCTTTTTGGCTGGAAAACAAGGTACTAGAAAGAAAACATTCTTTACACATACAAGATATATATATATTACTGATCAATAAACAATTCAGGGGCTAATTTTACTTTTAGTGTTTACCAAAGATGTCCCTGGATATTTAGGCAGTGTATAATTTATTAGAAGTCAGTTTCACTGTAGCTGGTCACATGCATTAAGACATGCAGTAGTCGCTGAAGGTAGGAAGTCTGGATTTTGATTTTAAGATGGCATAACTTAGTTTAAGAAACTAAAGAAGCGCTTAAAGAAGAAAGAGAAATATGCTTAGTGTGCTTTTCTTCCTTCCTGAGGGCGTGATTTTGGGTAGTGGGGGAAGGGGGGAAGATTTCAAAAATACGTTTGGAAGACCAATCTACATTTATTTCACTTTAACTTTGAGTAGTAGACACAAATACATTTATACCGAAATAAGTAAGGCATAACTGGGAGGTATCACACTCTGCTGTCGCCTTTGAAGAAGGCTTCAAAGCAGTTGGTGTCATTTGAGCTAGCTAATGAAACAGGAGATGGATTTCACCAGGTGTAGAAGAGGGTTCCGCGTAGAGGAAACAGTACGTGCATAGATTGGTAAAAGATGTTTACAAATGAAAAGTAATTCTGTGTGACCCACATCCATGGAATCTATGTGAGTGTCAAGTTTCTATGTATAGTGTGAGGGCAATAAGGCGTTGAGGACATGATGAGAAATGAAGTTGAAAGTAAGCTGAAGAAACATCTGAGTGAATTTTAAAGAGGTACTCTAAACTAGCAGCCTAATCAAACCCAGTGACCATAAAGCCTAACATTATAGAGCACTGCATTAAAAATAGAAGGATCTAGAGTCAGTGGACATAGATCTTGGTTCTTCTTCATACTACATAGGTTTGACATGAACATTACAGAGAAAACACTTTCAGTACCCGATTTACTAATTTTATTAGTCATTATTTTTAGCAGAATTATTTATATGAAATAATGGATATTATCATGGATATCTTCAAAATATTGTACATAATGTCTTTTAAACAGTAAGGGAAAACGGAGGGTTCTGTGATTGAAAGTTTAGTAGAAAATCAGTGCAAGATGGCAAACTTAATTGCTACTTTGATTTTGAATGATATTTATATATGACTGAGCCTGCAGGAACAAAAGGAAACCTCGGCCTAAAATTTCTTATCTCTTGGATTTGTGAAATTTAGCTCTCAAACATGTGTTATTTTTCTTTCAAGCTATTGACTTTTGCTTGCCATTTTTTATTGTTATTGTTAACTTCTAAATACAACCTTTATTGCATTTTTAGTTGGTGTCCTTTTGTGTGACTTCTTTATTTTTATTTTTCTTGCTGATTTTCTTGACATTATATGTAAACAGAGTCATGACTAGAATGTAAAAAGGAAAACCTAGTGTCTTATTTTACATATTTGGATAATGCTTGAAATAGTACAACTCGCTTTGAAATAGTCGCCCTCTTGGATTTTTAAACCCATTGATGTAATGATTGCACACCATTTGTAGGTTTTAACCAATATCTGCATAATGGCTACAACAGATTTTTCCCTAAATTAGCAGAATAATATGAACTTTGAACCACTGTAGAATTAGTGAAAATGAATACATCATTTTGGGGTGTGATTTGTTTGTCTTACATGAAGATGATTGCTGTGTAGAAAACATAGCTAATTTGTCTGAATGTAGATGTGGAAAAGTAGGACTTAAGGAAAGCTTAATCTGCTTTAATTTAAGATTAAAGTATTTTAGGAAGTAAAAAATATTCTAAAATATATTAGGATGTAAAACAGTATCGAGAATATTTATGTAGCTGACGAGATGTAGTCTTTTGCCTCAATTTTGTCTTCATGCCCGAATTAGTTTCTTGTTGTTGTTGTAACAAGTTACTTTAAACTTGGTGGCTTAAAAATAGCACAAATTTATTATCTTTAGTTTTGGAGGTCACATGTCCAAAATGCAAATTGGGCTAAAATCAGGATTTTGGCAGTACTGCCTTCGTCCTGGAGGCTCGAGGGAAAAATCTGTTTTCATACCTTTTCCAGCTACTAGAAGCTACCCACATTCCTTGTCTTGTGGCTCCTTCCTCCATCTTAAAAGCCAGCAGTGGGTAATCTGGTTTTTCTCAGGCTACATCATCTGACACTAACACTTCTGCCCCTACTTGTGATTATGCTGGACTTACTAAAATAATCCAGAGTAATCTTCCACTTCAAGATCCTTAATTTAATTACATCTGGAAAGTTCCTTTTGCCAAGTGAAGACACATTCACATGTAAAGATCTGGAGATTAGGACGAGATCTTTGGGCATAGGGGCATTTTTCTGTTACCCTTTTATATATTTTGTTGCTGGATACTGGTTATACTGCAGACTACTTTAGGGCAAGAGCCATGCTTGTAGAAGTTGGCCTTATTTCCTCTCTTGTTCTTTTGCTTTGGCTCTGTATGAGGAATGCAAATTTGACTTAGAAGAGGTAGGCTGACACTCCTTAGATGTGACCTTGCACAAGTGACTTGTTTGCCAGCCTCAGTTTTTCCCATTTGTTAAATAAACATAATACCTTTCCCTAAGGGTTATTGTGGAGATCAAATGGGATGATGTCTGAAGGTATTTTGTGAACGATGAAGAGGTACACAAGTGAAGAAAGGGTTGTTTATGTCATGCCCATACAACAGCTGTGGGGAAGTGAGTTATTATGGAAAATGAAAGAAATAAAGATAATTGTAGATATTCTTAAATGGATTATATTTGAATTTGCATTTTGACCTGTTACAGTGACGTCTGGGAAAGTCCTCTCCTTGCAGCATGCTTTCCTTTTCTATAAAGCAGATGTTGTAAACAGACTAACTACTGCCTAGTTTTCTCAATGATGAGTCTTTTCCGAAACGATGAGACTGGTGATCTGCACTGAGGGAGGAGAACATGTAGCACCTGGCCAAAGTCTTTGTTTAGAAATACGGGCTTTCCTGCATGATTTTTAATTATGTCCCTTAAAAGAAGGAGAAACTCCTACGTTTATATTCCAAATTCAGCGAATGAATGTCACCTCTCACTAACAATATCTGTCTTAGAGAAGGTCAGAAGTCAGCTTACTCCCTTGCCTACCCAAAACAGCTTGCTGGAGCACTTACCACTTATTCCCAGAAGGGCTTGGCTGTAGGCTGTGGGCAAACCCACAAACTGGCTTTGCCAGTTCTCTGGTCAAGAAAAACACTGTGGAGTATTTTCTGGGTATTACTACACTTTGTGTTTAATAGAAAATAGAAAACTTTTAGCTGCTCTCTGGCCTCTGTGCCATTCAATTTGTAATTCACTGCAATTAAAATAATCAGGCAATCTCAGAACAGCCTATTTGACTTTGTCCTCTTTGTGTATTTTCTTTCAGAGTTCTGTCTAGGTAATCCCTACAGTTGTGACAAGACTGAAGATTAGGAAGTTAAAAACACACAAAAAATTAGCCTCCCTTCCCTGGTTAATACAAAATACATTAATTTTCACGATTATTATTTTATTTTATTATTATTATTTTTTAAGTAAGCACAAGGCCTAAGGTGGGGGTTGAACTCATGATCCTGAGATCAAGAGTTGCATGCTCTGCCTACTAAGCTAGCCAGATGCCCCCCAGGAATTTTCTTATTTTTTAAAATTAATTTTATTTTATTATTTTTTTGAGAGAGAGAGAGCGTATGCATGCATGTGAGGCAGAGGGAGAGAGAGAATCTTAAGTAGGCGCCACGCCCAGTGCAGAGCCCAGGACCCTGAGATCATGACCTGAGCTGAAAGCAAGAGTTGGTCATTGGATGCTTAACTGACTAAATAAGCCACCCAGGCACCCCAGGAATTTCGGTTTTTTAAATGAAATTGTTTTTTCTGATATAACCTGTCATTCCTTGGTGCATTCCTTTCTGTAATTGGACAGTGCGGGGACAACCTAGAAATCAGTTAATCCAATTAATCCATTTCCTTTTTTACTAGTCAACTAATACATATGCCGTTAGTTGTTATTTTAACACTTTAAATATTTCACCAAAACTAAATTTATATGAGCCTTTAAAACCCATCTTTCCCTGCCCTACATTGACCTGACTCATATCCATTATTTGAAGACTTAACATTGACTTGGCTTTTTTTTTTTTTAAAGATTTTATTTATTTATGTGACAGAGAGACAGCCAGCGAGAGAGGGAACACAGCAGGGGAGAGGGAGAGGAAGAAGCAGGCTCCCAGTGGAGGAGCCCGATGTGGGACTCGATCCCAGAACGCTGGGATCACGCCCTGAGCTGAGGGCAGTCCCTTTAACAACTGCGCTACCCAGGCGCCCCTGCTTTTTTTTTTTTTTTTTTAAGTCTTCAGTAGAGTTTTTGTTTTAAACTCTTAGTTGCTTTCAGGATCATTTCCTTCTCATTGCTAGGAGGAAACAAACCAGCATTGATAAAGCAATAGATGTTTTCAAAGGGCCTGTATTCTTTGTGTGGGCTCCAACAGAACCATCACAATTGCTCATGGAATGAGAAGGAGATTTCGATTCTCTGTTCCCTGTGGTAGTCATAACTCAGTAAATAAATAAATACAAATCCCAGTGAAAGAAGCTTCATCATGTTTTCTTCTGGCTTTGCTTTTGACTCTTGTTTGCTTTTGGAAAACCATCTAATTTTGTATAAAAGATGTTTCTCAACACCTCTGTGTGAATTAGTAACACTTTCTCATGTTCATAGCTTGTGATTTCAGAACTTGCTTTTATGTCACAAATAATTAATTTTCAGTTGTCTGCAACTCCAAACACTTTGAGTTTAGGTATTTTTATNTTTTTTTTTTTTTTTTTAAGTCTTCAGTAGAGTTTTTGTTTTAAACTCTTAGTTGCTTTCAGGATCATTTCCTTCTCATTGCTAGGAGGAAACAAACCAGCATTGATAAAGCAATAGATGTTTTCAAAGGGCCTGTATTCTTTGTGTGGGCTCCAACAGAACCATCACAATTGCTCATGGAATGAGAAGGAGATTTCGATTCTCTGTTCCCTGTGGTAGTCATAACTCAGTAAATAAATAAATACAAATCCCAGTGAAAGAAGCTTCATCATGTTTTCTTCTGGCTTTGCTTTTGACTCTTGTTTGCTTTTGGAAAACAATCTAATTTTGTATAAAAGATGTTTCTCAACACCTCTGTGTGAATTAGTAACACTTTCTCGTGTTCATAGATTGTGATTTCAGAACTTGCTTTTATGTCACAAATAATTAATTTTCAGTTGTCTGCAACTCCAAACACTTTGAGTTTAGGTATTTTTATCTTGTGTCATTTTAAATCAGCCTTTAATACTGATACCTAATTGCTACATATTATCTATCAGAGTTTTTTTTTTTTTTAAAGATTTTATTTATTTATGCGACAGAGATAGAGACAGCCAGCGAGAGAGGGAACACAAGCAGGGGGAGTGGGAGAGGAAGAAGCAGGCTTATAGCAGAGGAGCCTGACGTGGGGCTCGANTTTTTTTTTTTTATAAAGATTTTATTTATTTATGCGACAGAGATAGAGACAGCCAGCGAGAGAGGGAACACAAGCAGGGGGAGTGGGAGAGGAAGAAGCAGGCTTATAGCAGAGGAGCCTGACGTGGGGCTCGATCCCACAACGCCGGGATCATGCCCTGAGCCGAAGGGAGACGCTTAACCGCTGTGCCACCCAGGCGCCCCTATCTATCAGAGTTTCTTAATTAACTATTTTGTTACTAAATCAAAGAAATCATTAAACTCCAATTTGGTTTTCAGTAATATCTAGAATTTTGATTTTTTTAATGAATTATTTTTTGCAATATTTTGCTCTATAGTTTGACTCTGAAACAGAATTTAAACATAGAATAGAGGAATAGGAGTAGTAATGCTTACCCAATTTATTAAATGTTCTTGAATTTTATGAACTAAAACTGCTTTCTGTGTGGAAGATGAAAATGTAAACATAAAGTTGATTAAGAGGGTATATAGTGGACACCTGGGTTGCTCAGTTGGTTAAGCATTCCAACTCTTGATTCAGCACAGGTCATGATCTTAAGGTGGTGAGGTCAAGTCCCGACTCAGGCTGCATGCTGGGTGTGGAGTCAGGCTACATGCTTGGGATTCTCTCGCTTCCTCTCTCTCTCTCTCTCTGCCCCTCCCCAGCCTGTATTCTCTCTCTCTCTCTCAAAACAAGCTGGGGTGGGGGGACTGTAGAAGTTCCTGACTAAAGCTTTTATATGTGAAGATTGATAACATATCCACACGACTCCCCCCCCCCCGACCTTTTAAAACATATAAATAATTCCTATTCATTGGTTGAACAAATGAGAAAACACCAAGAGGCAGAAAGAAAAAAAAAAATCTCCCAAATCCCAACCACCCAGGAAACTAGTGGCCATAGAATATACTTGAATGTGTGTGTTTAGTATGCTTTTGTATGTACTCTGTGGCCTGTGTAGATACTTGTGTGTGTGTGTACACATAAAATTGAAATGTGCTCTCAATTTATCTCCTATTCTGTGGGGTATTTGGTTGCTTTTTTAAAGATATTATAACAAAGCTTTGGACATGCTTATTAAGTCTTTGTCCATATTTTTATTTATCTAGGATTTCTAAAAATGAAACTTAGAAGCCAGTGAGATGTATTTTTTTTAACATACTTCTGATACATATTTGCAAGTAGGAAAAAAATGATACAACCTATCCCTGAACCAAGCTTTCTTAGTCTTGGTTAGTCCCACAGGTGAAACATTTATGTTTTAATTTGTATTTCTGATTTCTAGGGAGGTTAAGTCTTTTCTCATATGTTCATTAGCTCTTTCTTTTCTTTTTCTTTTTTTTTTTTGGTATTCTCTATTCTTATTCTTGATCTGTTACCCTACTAATGCATCTGTTTATTTCTGTTAATTTTGAAAAGCTGTCTTTATTATATGCATACATTTTTGCTCAGTATTGCAGTTATCTTTGAACTTGACAAGTTTGTCGTTTGTTTTTTTAAAAGAGCTTTATTGAGGTATAATCTAATTCCAGAGCATTTCCCTCACCTTAAAAAGAAAAACCTCATGTTCATTGTCATCTTCTCTCCCATTTGCACCCCTAACCCTGAGCAATGAAAAATCTGCTTTCTAGATCTATGTGTTTCCCTTCTCTGGATATTTCATATAAATAGAATTATACATTATGTGGTCTTCTGTGTCTGGCAGTTCATCTGTGTGGTCACATGGGTCAGCGCTCCTTTCCTCTTTTGTTGTCCAGTTGCATTCCCTGAACCCTTGTTTATTCATTCACTAGTAAGTGTACATTTTGGTTGTTTCTACTTTTTGGTTAGTGTAAATAATGTTGCTATGAACATTCATGTGCAAGTCTTTGTCTGGACATACGGTTTAATTTCTCTTGGATGGAAACCTAGGAGTGGAATTACTGGGTCATATAGTAACTCTGTGTTTAGCTTTTTTAAGAAACTGCCAAACTGTTTAAAAAATTGGCCACATCGGGGCGCCTGGGTGGTGCAGTCGTTGGGCGTCTGCCTTTGGCTCGGGGCGTGATCCCAGCGTTACGGGATCGAGCCCCACGTCGGGCTC
Organism: Ailuropoda melanoleuca; assembly: GCF_002007445.2. Classification (NCBI taxonomy): domain Eukaryota; kingdom Metazoa; phylum Chordata; class Mammalia; order Carnivora; family Ursidae; genus Ailuropoda; species Ailuropoda melanoleuca. Next base: position 153,215,106 of record NC_048219.1, read on the forward strand.
CTCTGCTGGGAGCCTGCTTCTTCCTTTCCCACTCCCCTGCTGTGTTCCCTCTCTCGCTGGCTGTCTCTCTGTCACATAAATAAATAAAAAAATCTTTAAAAAAAAAATTGGCCACATCACACCATTTTACATTCCTACTAGCACTATGTGAGGATTCCCGTTTCTCCACATCCTTATGGACATACGTTATTTTATCTTATTATAGCCATTCTAGTGAATGTGAAGTGGTATTTCATTGTGCTATTGATTTGTGTAGACCTGATGGCTAGTGATGTTGAGCATCTTTTCATGTAACTTACTTCTGGCCATCCGTGTATCCCCTTTGGAGAAACATCTATTCAAGTTCTTTGCCTGTTTTTAATTGGGCTGTTTTTTTATTCTTGAGTTGCAAGGAGGAGGTGTGTGTGTGTTCATTATGGATACAGGTCTATTGAATATAAGCTTTGCGAAGTTTTCTCCCATGCTGTGGTCTGTCTTTTCACTTTTCTTTATGATGTTTTTTGAAGTTCAAAAGTTTTAAATTTTGATTAAGTCCAATTTATCAATCTTTTGTCTCTTGGACTTTGGTTTCCTAAATCTTATCTAAGATTTGAAGGTTTATTCCTGTTTTCTTATAAGCATTTTATGGTTTTAGCTCTTAGTTTTAAGTGTGTGATCTTTTTTTTTTTAATGGTTTGAGATAAGGTTTCTCATTAATCTTTTTGCCTATGTAAGGATATTCAGTTGTCCCAGCACCATTTGTTGAAAACACTATTTCTTTCCCATTGAATTTTCTTGGCAACTTTTTAAAAAATCATTTGACTGTAAATAGTGCCATTGATGTTAAAATGTTAAAATGTACTCTATGTATTTCTAAAACATGCTAATTTTAAGTCATCACTGACTGTAATACTTAGATTTCAAAGATGTTAATAGTATCTTAATATTTGCAGCTCCAAATCAGTGAAATACATTATTTCAGAATAGCATTAGGTTACAAATACCAGCACTGCCTGACTACCTCTTCATTGTTTTCTCTCAAGTATCTTTTACAGCATTCGTGACTCCCTGAAGATATATAATTATTTGCTTATTATTTCTCTCTCTTGAAAGCCAGGGACCTTATCTGTCCCGTTTACTGCTATATACTCCTTGCCTTTAGACGTAGAAGCTACCCATGATTTATTTATTTAACTGCATGATCAAAGAGATTTCTTCCTCTGGCCTGTTAATTTTCAAAATAAGTAAGCGATATTGGGAGATTTTTCTTTGAGGCAAATTTATATGAAGCGCAACTGAGCAAAAGTTATGTTTGAGGTAAAAAGCTGCTTAAAGAAGCTTGTAAATTGTTTATTTTATTAAAGGATGACTGTAGGGTAGCATTGTTTTGTTTTTTTGAGGTACAATTGATATATTCATTTCAGATATACAACAAATGATTTAATATTTGTATGTATTGCAAAATGATCACAGTTAGTTAACGTCTGTCACAGTACATAGTTACAGAACTTTTTTTCTTGTTAGGAAAACTTTTAAGACCCACTGTCTTAGCAACTTTAAAATACACAATACAGTAGTATTTACTATAGTCACCATGATGCTGTATATTACATTGTTTTTGTAGTCACTTATTTGAGCAAAGAATAAGCTCTCTGAGGACCTAAATAATTTCTTTATCCATAGAGTCATATAATTATGAATAGGAACCAAATGAGTAAAAACACAGGTAACTTCCAAATAGAAGCTATTGCCTTGGTTCATTCTTCTTGACTTTGGTCTTTTCAAAAAAGATGACATAATCTTGTTGCTCCAAAGGATATTCTTTAGGTATGAAAAGAAGCGGCAGCAGCAACAAAAAAAATCAGCTTTAGGGTGATAAGGTAACTTTGTTTCTTAAAAAAAAATCCCCAGTAGAGCAAGTTGAATGTTCATCAGTGTCTTTTGAAACACGCGGAGGAAATGAGAAGAAATGAGAAGAGCTGGCTACTAATCAGGGGGCAGAGTCTAAAGTTGTGACAGTTTACTCTGCTCAACATGCTTCTTTCCTGAAGTATTCAGTTCAATCAGGGAGTCTGAGAAAATGCAACTGACAGTTTAAAAGCAGACAAAAAAAGACATTAAATTTTCAACCCTCTAGTGACTTACTTGTTAATTAACATCAAGTTTCTCTAGCAACATTTTCCTTTATGTATTTTTGAAAGTAATAAAACAGTTTTATGTTAATTTATGTTACATGGGGCAGTTTCTTCTCATTTTTACCATTGTGAGATAGTTTTTTCCCCTTTAATTTATTTGGAAGATCAGAGCTAGTCTTCCAACGTGTTTTATAGAACTATGGATAGAAATCTTTGTTCTTGGGGTGCCTGAGTGGCTCAGTCAGTTAAACGTCTAACTCTTGGTTTTGGTTCAGGTCCTGATCTCAGGGTCCTAGGATAGAGCCCCACGTTGGGCTCTGTGCTCAGTGGGGAGTCTGCTTGGCCCTCCCCCTCCTTTAAAATAAATCAACCTTCAAAAAAGAAAGAAAAGAAATTTTTATTCTTTATTCTATGAGGAGACATTTCATCTAACACTGCAATTTCTGCAGTTGTCTGTGTCTAATTCCCCTTTCAAGGTTGGTGGCATGGTCCGAGCAGCCTGTGGGGTTCCAGCGTCACTTGAAATGGTGACTTCAGGGCTGTGACTCAAAATATTTACTTCACTCAGGCCCCAGAATCACTGCCAGAGTCAGCCAGGTTATGAATGAACTTCTTGACAGTTTGTTCAGAGAGCACACTTTCCTTTTCTTTCTCCCCACCCACCCCTCTGTTCACACTTCCTCTGAGTGAAACTGCCGCCTGAATCAAGTATTTTAAGGCTTGGTCTCTGGGGAAAAAGTTCTGATTGGTAAAGAAAAACTTCTTTTGAGGAAACTTCTTGAAAATTTGGTAATCTGAGGTTGTGACCTTGTTGAAAAAGCATTCAAAGCAATGGGTAATACGAATTTGCTTAAAGACTCTTGCCTACGTTTTTGTTGGTTTTTTTTTTAAGATTTTATTCATTTATTTGAGAGAGAGCTAGAGGGGGGAGGGGCAAAGGAAGAGGGAGAAGTAGGCTCCCTACTGAGCAGGGAGTCTGATGCGGGACTCCCAAGGAGGGACTCGATCTCAGGCCCCGGGGATCATGACCTCAGCAGAGGGCAGATGTTTAACTGACTGAGCCACACAGGCGCCCTGACTCTTGCCCGAGTTTTGGTTGCCAGTGTATGCCAATGCATTGTAACCAAATAGATTTTACTTCTTTTGTGTGGCAGTGTAATTGAAAACACATTTAATCATGTGATACTTAAGGCATGGCTGTTTTTGGGGCATATGACAGTTCTAGTAAAGCTCCAGGCTTTTCTTTTCTTTTTTTTTTTCTTTTTCTCTCACTTCTTTGTAAAGATTTGATTTATTAGAGAGAGAGAGGGAGCAAATGCGTGAGAGAGCACAAACCGGGTGTTGGTGGGGGGGGCCAGAAGGAGAGGGAGAAGCAGGCTCCCCAAGAGCAGGGAGCCCGACATAGGGCTCAATCCCAGGACCCTGAGATCATGACCTGAGCCAAAGGTAGACTCTTAACCGACTGAGCCACCCAGGTGCCCTGGCTCCAGGTTTTTCAAATGTACTTTCTTGTATCAAGAAAAACCATATGGCTTGATGTTTTCTCACATTTGGCTGGTAGTCCTTCATTCTTATAAAAAGCAATTGGAAAAAGCTTGCCAAATGGAAAGACCTTTGGGTTTTCCTGTTCCACAATACTTGATGATGAAAATAAAAAGTTGTAAAATTTGTAATTCTTTTCCATGACATTTTCTAGCTTAAACTAAACCTCTTACCCACAAAGGCAGATATCATAATCATTATAGTAGCGAATGTTTTTGATACTTGTCTGAAAAGGAAATAGAACATGGTAGCAATTGAGAAGCACGTGCTACTTGACCGTGTAGAGCAGTATCCTGTTGCCACCACATGCAAATTTAGAGAAGAGTCTATTTCTTCAGAAAAAAAGAAATTCAGAGATAGTTTTTCAATGGAAAACTGGATAATATTAAAGAAAGGGGAAACTTCTCTTCCGCCTTCCAGGAATATAATTAAAGAAAAATTGCTTAGCGTAGAGGGCAATTCAAAAACCCCATGAACCCCATTCTTGGCATGGCAATAAATAAAGCTCTTGACAACCATGCCCCTCCTGACCCTTCTCTTTAGTCATAGCCAACAACTCACAGTTTTCTAAAAAATTCTGTCATATCTGCTCTTTCATTTCTTGCCGCAGATTGTCCCTTGGCCCAGAAAGCATTCTCTTCCTTGTACTCTGCCACCCTCTTCCCAGAACATTTCACACATTCCTCTGCCATTGTTCCACCATCATTGCTTGTTGCTGTGATTGTCTCTTTGGAGGGAGATATTTCCCTCAGGGTCAGACTCCTATTTCATCTTGTGCCAGGGTCATGAAAGGACAACTGCAACTTCAGGGTTTCTATCAAGAATGGAAGGAATAAGGTTTTCCAGGTTAGAAGCCCATGGTTACAAAGGCAGGTGGGAATTGAGCAGGGACTTGCAAGTGAGAATGTGCATGACTTAGTTTCAGGAACTGGAGGCTGAGGGTAAGGGAACTCTCACATACAAAAATAAGCATATGTTGGAGCCTTGAAAAAAATTTCTGCATTAGAATAATATTATATATTACTCCCCATTTTCTGGATGGTTTATCATGTTTATTTATCATTTAGTCCATCTCAAACCCCAACAGTGGTGCTATGCTGTGCTTCTTATGCAATATTTGAAGAGAAAGTAGATAAGACTTCAAGGGAATATGAAGATTTCTTTCTTTTCTTTTCTTTCTTTCTTTTTTAATATTCATTTGAGAGAGAGAGCACGAGAGCAGAGAGCACAAGTGGGGGCGAGGGGCAGAGGGAGAGGGAGAAGCAGGCTCCCCGCTGATCAGGGAGCCCTGATGTGGGGCTTGATCCCAGGACCCTGGGATCATGACCTGAGCCGAAGGCAGAGGCTTAACCGACTGAGCCACCCATGTGCCCAAGGGAATGTGTATGTCTCTTAAATCAAAATAGAAATATTCTTAAATGAAACTAAGAGAGATAAGGATTGGTTAAATAAACTACTATGTAGCTATATAATGGTGTACTTACTATACAACAATGAAAATGATGCTGTAGGTCAACCTTTATTGATGTATTGTTAAGGGGGGAAAAGGTGTGTACATTTATATATAATAGTAACTTTAATGTTTTGTAAATATTGGCTTAAAATGTATATTCTACAAGTAAAAGGACATGCATGTATTCATGAAACAAGTCTTTAGGATAAACACCAAAATATTAGCAGAGGTCGTTTCTTTATGGGGGATTGTGGAATTTAGATTTGTCCTTACATGTGGCTTTATGTCTTAATTTGTTTTGTAATGTTTTATAATCAGAGTAAATACAATAAAGAGTTCAAATAAAGAGAAATCAAAGATATTTTGTTGGGGCCTTATAATACATATAGTGGGTACTTGTTGGTTGCTATATTTTTAACATTTTTAAACTTACATAAAATTTGAAACTGTAATACAATGAACAATATACCTTTCATCTAGATTCAACCATTGCTGCAGATATGGTAACATTTTTCCCCTAAGCATCACAGCATGTATCTCCTAAGAACTAGGATCTGCCCTTACATAATCACAACACTATTATCACAATCTAGAAACGTCATTATTATAATGCTATCATGTACTGTGTGGTCCATATTTAAATTTCCACAATTATCCTAATAAAGTTCTTTGTAACTTTTGAAAGAATTTTAGACATAAAATTCAAAGATCATATATTCCATCGGGTTACTATGTCTCATTCTCTTTTAATCTTGAATCTTCCTTACTATTTTGTTTTTCTTGACATTGACATCTCTGAAGAATCTGGATCAGGTCTTGTAGGCAGGAATAATTGTATTGGCAAGAATATAGTGATTTTGGATACTCCAAGATGATGGAGGAGTAAGAGACCTTAGTTTGTCTGGTCCCAGGAATTCAGCTTGATAGCTATCAAATCATTCTGAATACCTGTGAACTCAACCAGAGATCTAAGAAAAAAATAGGTGCAACTCTACAAATAGAAAAGCAACCACTTTCTGCAAGGTAGGAGGTGTGGAGAACTGAATCCAAGGCAATATATGGGAAGATAAACTGGGGGGAGGGAAGGAGCCCCTGTAAACCAGCACCAGAAAGTAATATCACAATGGAGTGCAAAATCAGAACTTTTAAAAGTCTGCTCTGTTGAGGGACGTCCCTGCCTGAAAGGCGCTCAGGTGGCAAAGCAAGGCAGAATTCTAGGTGGGACAATGTGGTCTCAGGATCCCTGGGGTCACAGGAAGGACAAGGGTTGCCTGAGTGTAGCAGAGTTCCCAGGCATCGGAGAAGGGAAGCTGGCTGTGATCAGTGAACCCAGGAGTGGGCTCTCAGCTTGGGGTTGCCATAAACCTGGAACCACTGCTCGGTTGGGCAACCACTCTGAGCAGGGGCCCAGCAAGCAGCAGAACCCCAGCGAGACCCCCCTACCTCCCCTGGGAAGAGCTGTGCGAACGCACACCGCAGGAGCTTGCAGGGTTTGGAGACTTCAAGTGCGGTCCCGTGCCTGAGATAGAAAACTCCGTCACAGGCTGGGTGAGCACTGTGTAAGTTGAAGACCTGGGAGACTGGAGTGATTATCTGCTTTTCCCTGAGGGCGCACTGAGTAGTGGGGGCCTTGAGCTTTCAGCTCTGGGGCTGGATATTGGTAGGTCGCCATTCTCATTCTCATCCTCTAAAGGGCATGGAAAGCCTTCAGGGAACAAAAGCCACATAGAGCAATCTGGAGCGGCTTACTTAGCCTGGCCCCTGGCAAGGGCAAAGCAGTTCCACCCAGGGTAAAGACACCTGAAAATTCAGTGCAACAGGCCCCTCCCCCAGAAGATCAGCAAGAACATCTAGCTAAGACCAAGTTACTGATCACAGAGAACTGCAAACTCCAGTCCTAGGGGAAAATAGTATATAGAATTTATGGTTTTGTCCCCGATAATTCTTTAGTCTTTCAATTTTAATTTTTTTCCTCTTTCCTTTTTCAACCAATTTCTTATATTATCAACTTTTTAAAAAATCTTTTTAAATTTTCATTTTTACACGTACATTCTATCCTTTCATTGTATTTAATTTTATTTTTATATTTATATAAGTTTTTCTTTATTTACAATTTTGGGATGCAGTTTCTTTTAACAGATCAAAAAACACCCAGAATCTAGTGTCTTGCTCTGTTCTCTTCACCTGACTGATCATATTCTTTCTTTTCTTTTTCTTCTTCTTCCTTTTTTAAAAAGTCTTTTTAAATTTTCATCTTTACAGTTATAGTCTATCCTTTTATTGAATTTTATTTTATTTATATATGTGTGTGTGCGTGTGCGTGTTTCTTTCTTTACAACTTTGAGGTGTACTTTCTTCTAACAAACAGACCAAAATACATACAGGATCCAGTGTATTCCGTTGTTCTGTTCACCGGCCTGTTTACATTGCTTCTTCTTTTTTTTTCTTTTAATTTTCAGTTTTACAGTTACATTCTATCCTTTCAATGTATTTAATTTTGTTTTTGTACATATGTAAGTTTTTTTCACCATTTTTGGATCTAGTCTTCTAACAAACAGACCAAAATACACAGAGGATCCAGTGTATTCCTCTGTTCTGTTCTCCTATCTGATTATATTCTCTCTCTTTTTTTAATTAAAAAAATTTTTTTTTTGGTTTCGGGTCTCTTCTGATTTAGTATATATTTCTCTGGGGTCGTTGTTGCCATTTTAGTATTCTGTTCTTTTGTTCATCGTTTCTTTTCTGGACAAAGTGATAAGATGGAAGAACTCACCGCTAAAAAGAGAACAGGAGGCAGTACTTACTGCAGGGACCTAATCAGTATGGATATAAGTAAGAGGTCAGACCTAGAGTTCAGAATAATGATTATAAAGATACTACCTGGGCTTGAAAAAAGCATAGAAGACACTAGAGAATACCTTCCTGGAGAAATAAAATAACTAAAATCTAATCAAGTCAAAATAAAAAAGGCTATTGAGATGCAATCAAAAATGGAGGCTCTAACGAGGATAAATGAGGCAAAGAGAGAATTAGTGATATAGAAGACAAAACAATGGCAAATAAAGAAGCTGAGAAAAAGAGAGATAAACAACTACTGGATCATGAGGGGTGAATTTGAGAGATAAGTGATACCATAAAGTGAAACAATACTAGAATAATTGGGATCCCAGAAGAAGAGGAAAGAGCGGGGCAGAGGGTATACTGGAGCAAATTATAGCTGAGAACTTGCCTGATCTGGGGAAGGAGGCAGGCATTCAAGTCCAGGAGGCACAGAGAACCACCCTCAAAGTTAATAAAAATAGGTCAACACCTTGACATATAATAGTGAAGCTTGCAAATTTCAGAGACAAAGAGAAAATCCTGAAAGTAGCTCAGGACAACCTTAACCTTAATCTACAAGGGTAGAAACATTAGACTGGCAGCAGACCTATCCACAGAGACCTAGAAGACCAGAAAGGACTGGCATGATATATCCAGGGTGCTAAATGAGAAAAAGATGCAGCCAAGGATACTTTATCCAGGAAGGGTGTCATTCAAAATAGGAGGAGA
>NC_048219.1:153223863-153259684 GCF_002007445.2 Ailuropoda melanoleuca
CATCTCGGAATACTACTCAGGCATCAAAAAAATGAAATCTTGCCATTTGCAATGACATGGATGGAACTAGAAAACATGGGGACTCCATACCTACTTTTTTTGATTTTATTTGTTTTTTATGAGTTGATTATTTTAGATTCCACATATAAGTGATGTAATGAAGTATTTGTATCTGACTTATTTTACTTAGCATAATATTCTCTAGATCCATCAATGTTGTCTCAACTGGCAGGATTTTCTTCCATTTATGGCTAAATAATATTCTATTGTATCCTTTCTTATTCACTTGTCAGTAGATATTTAGGTTGCTTTCCTGTCTTGGCTATTATGAGTAATGCTGTGGTGAACGTGGGAATACAGATACCCCTTTGAGGATAGTGATTTCATTCCTTTGGATATATACCCAGAGGTTGGATTCCTGGATCATACAACAGTTGCATATTTAATTTCTTGAGTAACCTCCATACTGTTTTCCATAATGGCTGTATCAATTTACATTTCCACTTGCAGTGTATAGGGGTTCCCTCTGCTCCACATCCTTACCACTTGTTAGCTTTTGTTTTTTTGTATTGTTTTTTTGTTTGTTTGTTTTTGGATAATTGCCATCCTAACTGGTGTGAGATGATATCTTATTGTTGTTTTGATTTGCATTTCTTTGATGATTAGTGAGCTCATATCCACTTTTAATTTACTTGAACTGGAAGCGGCATCTGCCACTTCTGCTCTTATCTTATTGGCAAGCACTAGTTACGTGGCTTTAACCTAACTGTAGAAGGATTGGAAATATGAGGGAGTCTATGGATGGTTGGATTAGTGATCTATGGATCATTGACATCTATTGTTCCCAGTGGTGATGGCAAGGTGAACATAGGCTTCAGTGGCAAGCCACCCACTGTTGGGAAACCTTGGTTTTCATGGTGAAAGGCTTATACTAGCTAAGTTCCATTTCTCCTTCCTTGTACTTATAAAAATGTATCTTTATGACCACTGACAAAGTATTTAGACCATAGATAGAGGCCTTTGGAGATTGACACATTAAAGAAAATTTTTTCATAATAATGATAAAGGGGGGGCTCCTGGGTGGCTCAGTCAGTTAAGCATCTGCCTTTGGCCCAGGTCATGATCCCAGGGTCCTGGGATCGAGTCCCATTGGGCTCCCTGCCTAGCGGGGAGGCTCCTTCTCCCTCTCTGTCTGCCCCTCCCCACTGCTCATCTGCTCCCTCTCTTTCTCTCATGCTTCTCTCTCTCTCTCAAATAAGTAAATCTAAAAAAAATAAAAAGGTAAAAGAATAGTATAGTGAACAGTGTTATACCCTTTACCTTGTCTGTAAGACAGCTGGTGTTATTGAAATTCTCGTTAATTATTTATAACTTCAGTTGGTCTTAAGTCTTCAGAATGGAACTGAATAACCATAGCACTACCTTAGATGAGTGAGATTTAGGGAATGGATTTAACATAAGCCTTTTGATGATTTTTACACATTGGCTGGCAGTCTTAAAATTGACCCTTGTCTGCTGTATTTGTCCGATATAGTTCTTGAAATATATGTTGGGTTTTTTTTTTTTTTTAAGATTTATTTATTTATTTTAGGTTGAGAGAATGCACATGTGACTGGGGGTAGGAACAGAGGGGAGGGAGAGAGAATCTCAAGCAGACTCCAGGCTGAGCTTGGAGCCTGATATGGGGCTCCATCTCAGGACCCTGAGATCATGACCTGAGCTGAAATGGAGAGTTGGACACTCAACCCACTGTGCCATCCAGGTGCTCCTTGGAATACATGTTTATAAAGAATGATTATTATAGATTTTAAGAGGAACAGACTAGACTTTAAAACCAATTAATTAGTCTCTTTCTCTCTCAAAAAAAAGAAAAGAAAAAGGTCTCTTTTTCCCTAAATGCTTTATGGATATCTTTCCATAATTTTTTCCTTGACCAATTTAACAGCTTTTCAATGGACAAGATTTTTTTCTTTCCTTTCCTTTCCTTTCTTTTCTTTTCTTTTCTTTTCCTCTCCTTTCTTTTCTTTTTTCTTTTCCTCTCCTTTCCTCTCCTTTCCTCTCCTTTCCTCTCCTTTCTTTTCCTTTCTTTTCCTTTTTCCTTTCTTTTCCTTTCTTTTCCTTTCTTTTCCTTTCTTTTCCTTTCTTTTCCTTTCTTTTCCTTTCCTTTCCTTTCCTTTCCTTTCCTTTCCTTTCCTTTCCTTTCCTTTCCTTTTTCTTTTTCTTTTTCTTTTTCTTTTCCAGTGCTTTACATGAGTGGCTGGTACATTGGGAATGATTTTCTCAATAATGTAAACTGAAAATAAATATTTGCATGTAGTGTGCCAAATCTAATTCTTTTTCCCACCAGCCAAATAATGCCTTCTAGATTCTAACTCCTGTGTTGTAACGTCATTCACACATAGTCTTTTACTTTAGTCTTTTGCTACTGGTGTTTTATAAAGGCAGTAGCATCTTTTTTTTTTTTTTTTTAAGATTTTATTTATTTATTTGTCAGAGAGAAAGAGAGAGCACAAGGAGGGGTAGTAGCATCAGGCAGAGGGAGAAGCAGGCTCTGCACTGAGCAAGGAGCCCTACATGGGACTTGATCCCAGGACCCTAGGATTGTGACCTGAGCTGAAGGCAGACGCTTAACTGACTGAGCTACCCAGGCATTCTGGCAGTAGCCTTTTGTTTTCATAAATTTCTTTATATCACAGAGCTTGTGAGAGTATAGTAGGTAATTGTAAGTATTTGTTTAATAGTTAACTATCCTATACTTTAGCAGTTGGGAAGCTTTACTTAGTATTACTTTTTCACATCTGCATTATAATAGTTAATAGGGATTAATAACAACCCTGAGACACTTCTAGTCATCCTGTGTTTTATTTTTTGATTAGTTGAAAGTTCCTGACATTCATAAAGTACATGAGAGAAATAGCTAATGTGGTATTTGATTAATGAAAGGCATGCTGTTTGTACACCTGGTTGGATTGAAATAAACTCTGTTATACTAAGAATATATATTTTGTTTCTCACCCCTCACAATATTGTTCCTAGGCAATAGAGATTATGCCAAGGATGATCCTTTGGAGTTTAAGTCTCACCAGTGGTTTGGAGCATCTGTGAGATCAAAACAGGATAAAATTTTGGTAAGTCTTTTGGTTATTTCCTTGTAGGTGAGCTTAGCCAATTTATGTGGAAACATAGGAGATTTTATGTTTGAAAGCTGATAGTAAAACTCTTGTGTTTGGAGAGCACAGTGCGTGATGAGATAAGATAGCTCTGACCAAAGGCCATCCTATCTAAGGATCCCACCAATCCTGCCCTTCACAGACTTGAATTCTGCTACTTTCTGCCTTCATTCCTTCCTTGTTCCTTTCTCCTGCCCCTGTGGGTACTTCCTGTCAGTATGTTTCTATCCAGCCAGCCAGGTTTTGGACTAGTGGGCCTATCCTTAATCAAACACACTAGTANTTCTGCTACTTTCTGCCTTCATTCCTTCCTTGTTCCTTTCTCCTGCCCCTGTGGGTACTTCCTGTCAGTATGCTTCTATCCAGCCAGCCAGGTTTTGGACTAGTGGGCCTATCCTTAATCAAACACACTAGTACCTCTTCTCTTTCAAAAATACAACCACCTTCCCTTTACCTCTTCCCCACTGCTATGCCTCATTACTTTGCTCCTCTTTTCAGAAACTTTTTGAAAGTGTTTTCTACAGTCACCATCTCTACTTTCTTCACATTTTCTTCCCAGCTACTGCAGTCAGGCTCAGGTAGGCATGGCCAAAGTTATTGGCTATCTGGTCACTGAAATCACTGGTACTTGTTCTTATGTTTCTTGTCCTGTCAGCACCATTCAGCAAGGTCAGTTAGCCCATTCTTTCTGAAATGCTTTTCTTCCCTTGGCTTCTGGAACATTGTATTTACCTGGTTTTCTCCCATTTCCTTGCCTGCTCCTTGCAGTCTCCTCTTCTGCTCATCTCTAAATGTTGGGTTGTCCCTAGGCTGTGTTCTGGACCCCCATCTTCTCTACCTGTACCTTTTACGTGGCTGTTCCTATCCTGTCTCATGCCTGTAAATAAAATCATGTGTCATAATCCCCAAATCTATCTCTCTAGCTCTTAACTCTCCTTGGATTTTCAGAGTCATATTTCCAAACTAGCTATGTGGTATTTCCTTTTGGATATCTCCTATATTATTCAAAATGAATGTGGCCAAAATAGAACTCTTATTACCTGCTATCAAAAAAGGAAAAAACACAGGGGCACTGGGTGGCTCAGTCGATTGGGCACCTGCCTTCAGCTCAGGTCATGGTCCTGGGGTCCTAAAATCGGGCCCTGCCTCAGGCTTCCTGCTCAGTGGGGAGCCTGCTTCTCCCTCTGCCTCTCCCCCTGCTTGTGCTATAAATAAATAAACAAACACACACACACACACACACAAAGATAATTGTTTCCATATAAAACTTCCCCAACTTGTTTAGAGGCATGGCTCTCTACCCCATCACCAGTAAGCCCTATCAGTTTTGCTTCCAGAATATATCCCACATCCATCAATAAATCGTTAACTGCACTATTTCCACCCGGTATCAAGCTACCATCATTACCCGCCTGGGTTACTGCAGTGGCTCTCCTCTTTCTGCTTCCTCTCCTGCCCCATCTACAATCCGTTCTCCCTAGGAGGACCAGAGTGAATCAGAGCATGTCATCTTCTTGATTAAAACAGTCAGGTGGTTTTCCATCACTCTCAGAAGACAAATCCCTGCTTCTTCTGGCTTATGAGCATCTCCTTAATCAGGTCCCTGGCTCTTGTCTCTTTGGCATCATCTCACTCCACCTCACATGCTTTAGCTACACTGGTCTTTATTCCTTCCACATGGCAAGTCACTGCAGTTACTGTCTTAGTGTTTTTGTTCCCTCTGCCTATGTTGTGCTCATCTTGTTGATTTTCACTTGGCTAGTTCCTTGTCATTCTGATTTCAGCTTTAATTTCATTTCCTTAGAAAGCCCTTCCCTGTTTTAATTATCTGCATTGTGCTTATTACTGTTTTTAAAAATCTGATTGTGGGGCATTAGGAAAGAATTTGTTTAGGAGCTGAAATTTCAAAGGAGCTTTAAAGGATGTGTCCAGTTGGACATGAAGGATGGGGTTGAGAGTGGGGGCACTCTAGGCAGAAAGCAAAGAAGCAAAAATAAGCAGAAGGAGCAAATAATCCTTGTACATGAAACATCAAATACATTTAGAAAAGTAGCAGTAATCATCTCCTTTCACTTTTTTCAGGGTAAATATAAAATAACCTGCTATTGATGTCTGCAGTGTTTGTGTTAATGTTTTGCTTCAAAAAAGTATTACAGAAAGTTAATTGAACCTTTTTCCAACAAATTAAATTGTTACATTTTGGTAAATTAGTGTTATTAAAATATGCATTATTCCACTGCTTGTACATGGTGGTAAAATCTGTAACTCTGAAAACAAAAAGGTCATAATTTATTTGGAAAGCAGGTAAAATAAGAACTGCAAAGTCTTCTATTTTTTTCTTAATAAATTATTTGCTTTGTAATTTAGGGGTCTATTCTACATGCATGAGAATGCTATTTAGTTAAAATGTTGATTTGATCTGTGACCATCTGCTTAGTGCATAACATCAAGAAAAGTGCTACAGGAAATAGTTTTGCTAACTATTTTGAAAAAAAAAAGTGTGAGAGAAGTACTTTTTAAATCTGTATGCACCGTTGTGGTAAGGAATTCTTGGTATAAGATGGGTTTGATTAACTTTTATTAATGCTTAGGAAGTGTTTCTGAATTCTGGAGTAGTATCGATTGTCTGAAACACTAATTTTTTCCGGGAATTTTTATGCTGTGGACCATCCCCTTTGATTTCAGGCCTGTGCCCCGCTGTACCACTGGAGGACTGAAGTGAAACAGGAGAGAGAGCCCGTTGGAACATGCTTCCTTCAGGATGGAACGAAGACTGTGGAGTATGCTCCATGCAGATCGAGTATGTATAGGAAGTTGTACCAGCTTTTAAAAGAGGGTTGGGAAGCCTAGTTTGTTAAAAACGTGTGTATTAAAAATTATAGACATATTGTGTGGAGTCAAAAGATGCTCCATTGCTTCTCTAACATAGATGTGGGACTCCCTAGGATTGAACATTCTGTTGCAGGAGGTCTATGTCAGGACTGGGGACCTTCCTTTTGAGGAAACTCTGCAAGGCAATTTAATGCATACCAAAGTTTAAGCTTTGGTATAATATATATATATATATATATGTGTGTGTGTGTATATATATATGTATAATATAAAGCTAGAGCTTTATATTAATAATGATGTTAAATGTAAAACAAAATGTCTTAAAGAGCCAGAGTTTAAGGAAGGTGAAACATTGAGCTCAGGACTTGAGTTGGAATTTTACTCCTTTGATTTTCTTTTTAAGTAATCTCTACACCCAACCTGGGGCTCAAACTCAGAACCCCAGGATCAGTAGTCACACGCTGGACTGACTGAGCCAGCCAGCCAGGTACTCCTGAATTTTCCTTCTTTTAAATCAGAGTTTCTCTGTCAGTCTGTTTTCAATCTTACTCCTCTTTTAATGATCTAAAAGATCTCACTTTGTTGTCCAATATTATTTGAAATTTCAGATGAAATTTGTATTGTGACTAAAGGTGATTTTGAGCACTTATAATTTTGGTAATGTTTTTCCAAAGGAGAATCCAGTTCTTTTTTGTTGTTGTTTTTAAAGATTTTATTTATTTGTTTGAGAGAGAGAAAGAAAGAGCATGAGTGGGGGAGGGGGCAGAGGGTGAAGCCAACTCCCCACTGAGCAAAGAGCCTGACGTGGGGCTCCATCCCAGGGTCCTGAGATCATGGCCTGAGCTGAAGGCAGATGCTTACCTACTGAGACACCCAGGCTCCCCTTAGGCTGATACTTTTTATGTTCCTATGATCACCAGATAGTTTAGTAGAGAGAATTAGTAGTAGAAATATAGCATGTAAGACTGTTCCTGCTAAATTCTTTTTTTCCATGTTAGGTGACTTAGGACAGCAGGCCAAAGGAATTGTTCAGTCTTCAAAATTCTAAGCACTTGAACCTCCAAGCAATTGCAAATGATTATTAGTAACACTTATTTCTTCACCCAGCAACTTGACTGACCTCCCCAGAACTGCATTATTTATTAGGATAGGTCAGCAAACACACCTTACCCAGGACTGAGGAGGTTGGCAGCCCTTTACTCAGTGCTTGGCACCATCTGTGTCATCACCTGTATGTTGCTGTTTTGGTCACAGTACTGTTGTCTTTGTGGTATGTGGAAAATGTGAGAACTAAATTTGTGTTTTTAATTGCTGTGTTGTAAAAATGTTCCTATTGTGAGAAGATAATTTTATAGCTATGAGGAATGAGCAGCCTCTTGTGTGCTAGCTGTGTAACTTACCACTTACGTGATGGACATGCTTGTAAAAATCACCCTTATTCTTGCTTGATAGATGTGGGAACTGAAATTCAGAGGGTTGCAAGTTTTTTTTTCCTACATCTTCTAGTAGTGAGTGGTCTAATGAGGATTTGAGCCGGGTCTTACTCCAGATGAATCCTTTCCTTATAATACTAACAATGGGAAATGTTTTCCATTTCAGTTACCTTGGTGTTAACCACAGCTTATCTAAAAAAATACATCCTGCTTTCACAAATACAGGTTTGGATTATTCTGGATGTGTAAGAGTACTTGGTACCCTTCGGAAAGCAAGCATTCTAATGATGATCCATTGTGGATATACTGCTGGGTTAGGCTGGTAGTTTTTGTCCTTTTGCCTTTTCAGTGATGACCAGTTACTCAACATGTATTTAAAGGATGAAGGCAGTATTTGCATGATGTATCTGTTACATAATGCTTTTGTTTATTTGGTTTAGGCACAGAGATTTTACGTATAGATATGCACAGAAATTGTAAAATCTTTTTTTTTTTTTTTAAAGATTTTATCTATTTATGTGACAGAGAGACAGCCAGCAAGAGAGGGAACACAGCAGGGGGAGTGGGAGAGGAAGAAGCAGGCTCCCAGCGGAGGAGCCCGATGTGGGACTCGATCCCCGAATGCCGGGATCGCGCTCTGAGCCGAAGGCAGATGATTAATGACTGCGCCACCCAGGCACCCCAGAAATTGTAAAATCATTATAAACCTTATTTTCTAAAGTATTTAACATCCAAATCAGATCAGCAAACTGGCTTTTGTGAGCCTTTTGTAATAAATAAAATTTTATTGGAAGACAGCCCCGCCCATTTGTTTACATGTTGTTTATAAAGTGAGAGCCGAGTAGTTGCCACAGTGACCATATAGCCCCTAAGTCTAAAATATTTAGTATCTGGTCCTTTACAGGAAAAGTTTGCTGATCCCTGATCAAATAATAAAACCTCAATCTTAGAAAAAGCAAAAGAATAACTTCAACAATCAAAGAGACTGCTTCTTCCTAATAAACCTGGCTTTCAGTATCCCTTGATCATTGTACCTGCTTTTTGGCTCAACCTTTGCAATATGAAGCTACCTACAGGCCCAGATTACAAGGGCAACATGACCAGAGGGGGGGAAAAATGCTCAGGAGCAGGAATCTGAGAACCTGGGTCATATTCTCGCATTTTGCCAACAGCCTGCTGTAGCTATGCGTGATTTACCTAATCACTCTGGGCCATCGTTTCACTTTTACCAAGAGTAAATTTGGTAATTACTGATTCGGATAAAAGACTTTAGAGGTACAGTTTTTGTATTTTGTATTTTCTTCATGCTTCAATAAATTTTGCAACCAGTGATTGATTTTGCATGGGAATGCCAATTTTGAAAGGGCCACATTGCTAACTAGATCACTGTGCTTGCTTTGGTAATGGTAGTTTGTGGGGCTTTATGTTGTTTGTTTGCTTTTGTTTTCAGCAAGACCTGTGTGGACACCCTGGGCATGAAACTTCCTGTCTGTAAGAAATTTCTTTATTCCTGATTATGTTTGCTTTTGGCTTTTCATAACTATCTATGACCCAGTGGCTTTACACAATAGGCCAGGTGTCTTTCTTTCTAGAAGTTCCAGAGCCACGAATGATGTAACTTAAATACTTTCAATTCCAGGCTCAGGCTGGGTCCTTTGTTCCTTCTACTTTCTGGTGACATTATTTGTACAAAGATTTTTCTCACTTAGGAAAACTAGTTGCCTTTTCTTTCCCCTTGATCGTTACTCATAGGAAATAAGTACGCCGTTGATTTGAGATCATGCAGGTTAATGGTGTGGACACACTGGGCTCAGATCCATGCTCTCTTATTTAGTAGCTGGCTGACTGTGGTCAAGTTACTTAATTTCTGTAAGCCTTCATTTCCTTATCTGTAAATTGTAAATAATAATGGTATCTCTCATAGGATTGCATAAGATTTTCAAAGATAATGCCTTGGAAAATGCTTTACTACAGTACGTGGCTCACAGTAGGGGTTTAATAAACATACCTTAGCTGCTCTATCATAATCAGTAATATTATTTATATAATGCTGTCAGGCTTGACAAATGGGAGAAATCTTATTCACCTGTAGGAATAAAAACAAGCCTTCACTGAAATAGCTTGTAGGTAGCATAAAATTTTTTACGTTGGCATAAACACTCAGTTTAATACATACCTGTTAAGAAAATTTTAAAGGACAGTCATGTTTTCTAGCTGGACATTCTGGGAAACCAAATAAAGCAGATAAATATACAGTATGATAATCAAAAAGGGATGTCTTTATAAGTGGCCTGAAATAGTTCCCCTGAATACAACTTGAATAAAGGAAATAAACGGCTGACTTGAGGTCAGAGCAGAATTCCTCAGTATGATTCACTAGATACTGGAAACCCCAGCCCACATTTTCCTATTCCCTCCTGGTTAGAAAAATTTACATTGGGGTTGCATTACACTCTTGAGGCTATTTTCTAAAACAAATTCTAAATTTAGTTATTAAGTGTGTAATCTTGGGGCAGTTCCCAGGTTTTTAAAATGTGTTCAAAATTTTTGATGGGAGTATTTGACAAAAATTTTTGGAAGTTGTCCTTTCAGTTGTACTGAAAATAGATATTTTTGGTTCCTGTGTTTGGGTGGGAAATTTAGTAATACTCTAGCATAGTTATTTACATATTATAACATTGGCTCCAAGAATTCCTTGATAACTAAAGACTAGTATTTTCATTGTTCCGTGTTATCCTCAAAATAAAACAAGGGAGAGTGTTCAGGTTCAGCCTTACCTGTATTCTAGGTACAGTATTACTCATGATTAGAGTTAATTTAAATTAATTGGCTAACTGTCCAGAAATTGTCTGCTTTTGTGAGAACTACAAAATAAAAGGTAACTACAGAAGATTCTGACTGTTGACTCTCTAATCATTTGGAAAATAATTGAAAGTGTCATGTTTAAAGATGTTCACGTTCATTAAACTGCAGTTCTAAATATGTTGTGAAGATATTTCATATTCTGCTCTTTGCCAAACATTAAGTTAGGGTCTGGCTGTCTCCCAAAATTCTGAACTACGTTTTTAATAGATTTTTTATTGTTGTTGGCTATAAAATGTATGTGTAGTAATTATGTATTAGGAATGTATGTATCTCTTCGCTAGTATTTGTAATAAATTTGTCAAGACCCAAGCTAGCAACTGTAGGGTAATAATAGGAATTTAGTATTGAAATTTTTAGCTTGTAGATCAAAACTCATCTTTGTTTTATGAAATCAAAGTAATGGATCATAACCAGTAATTTTTAAAAAATGGAATGAAATAAAATAGAAAATATCAGAATATATTGTACATGGTAAGAGTGATACTGTTTTGTGAAATTTTGTCTTATTTATGTATCTATTAAATATACACATAATATGTATATGTTGGGTTGTATGGGTTACAATATATAATCTTGCTGTGGGTTGTGGTTGAAAATAAGTTTTAAATCCACCATTTTAGGTGATGTTTCTGTTTCCTGGTGACCATTCCAGGTACTTTGATCTCTTGCCATATCTGAGAAAATGGTGCTGATAAAAATGCATACTAACTTTTGTAGAATGTGATAATAACTCATTAAGTGTCTGAATGAATGAACATTCCTAATTCATGGTACATTATCTTATGATTACAGTGATATAGTTTTTCTCATGTTTTATTTTATGTTATTTGTTTGTTTTTGGGTTTGTGTATATTTCCAATTTTTTTATTTTAGAAAATATTGATGCTGATGGACAGGGATTTTGTCAAGGAGGATTCAGCATTGATTTTACCAAAGTAAGTTCTCATTTAAGACTGAATGAGATTCAGATCTGTCTCATCATCTAAACCATTGTTAAAAATTAATTGCTCAATATTTAAGCTTCTCTATAACTATTACCTGTTTTATGAAAACAGCTAATAAAAATGACCCATGTGTTTTGATATTCTTTGCCTTATGTTATTCTCTCCCTAGCAGGCGTTACTTATTTGAAATAGACATCAGAATGGGAATGGAGGACGGTAGAAGATCTCAGTAGATGCAGATAACCATTATGACTTAATATTAAAATTTCCAGTTAGATAAATTTATATAATATTAAAGTTTTTCCTGTTTGACTGAAATTGATTTTTCAGAAATCTTGTCAGTGGGAGCTTTGTTACAAAATTATAGTGTAGTTACGAAAAAGCTGAGAAACATGCACTTTTGCCATCTATTGTGTGCCTCCAGGCACCAAGTAAAACTGGAGCACCTTAATTATTGTAAAAAATCTCATG
This sequence comes from Ailuropoda melanoleuca, assembly GCF_002007445.2. Classification (NCBI taxonomy): domain Eukaryota; kingdom Metazoa; phylum Chordata; class Mammalia; order Carnivora; family Ursidae; genus Ailuropoda; species Ailuropoda melanoleuca. Next base: position 153,235,579 of record NC_048219.1, read on the forward strand.
TGTGGCTCTGTGTATTTTTCACTAAGCTAGTATGCTCTTCAGAGTTGATAGTTTTTATGTTTTCCTAAAATAACAATTCAGTGTATGTTTTCAAAAGAAAATTCTCTTAAGTATTTTTCTGTCATTTTCTTTTGTGTATGTGGTTTTGTTTGGGTGGAATATATGAATACTTTTAATATCAAATTGAGAATATTAATTATGCCTAGAGAACTCTTACATATATTGATTAAAAGTAGAGCTTCCTTAGAGAGCTTACTATAGCTTTCTTAGAAAATGCCTTAGATTTATTAAAACAATAGAAACTATACAATTATGTGATTCAGAAAATTAATAAAGCATTTTCTTATTTTTTGAAATTTGTATTTTTACTGAAATCTTTTTCTAGATGAACTATAATTATAGTTAACTTTCTTTACTACATAATTGATTTAAATCACTCAATTTGAATTCATAATTCAGAATTTACTCATAATTACTAATAATTCAAAATTTGAAGAAGTAAAACAAAGAGAAGTATATTAATAAATATTAGCTTTAAACTTAAATGAAATATTTTCAAATAGGTATTGTTTCAAAAAGAGTGTCCATGTTTTCTGTGCCTATGCCTGTGCAACTATAACCCCAGAAATATTCTCGTACCATGAATATTCATTGCTAAATTAACTCTTTACTTTCTTCAACTCTTTTCTAAAAGATATCCTTTTAAGGCAGAAAATTTGGAAGTATCTTTTTCATAGCCAGGGCAGGAAATTGTCTGTTGAAATCTTCTTAGGGCTGTATATATGTTTGGAGGGGGAAACCTATTTTTTTTCTCTCCAGCAGGAAGAAATTTCCAAAATATGCTCAAACACTAAATCCAGTTTCCTTGAATTAGATACTTACAGTTTGTTACAGATACAAAAAATGCTAGTCAAGTGTAATTTGTATATATAATACACCCTGAAAAGTTTATCAACTTCATTTCCTTTTAGATCTGCAAGACACAAAAAATAACTTCTCATTAGCCAAAGAATTTTTAATGATTATTAGGAAGGAAACTTGCCTATGTAGTCACAAGTATAATAGACAAAATCAATGACTTTTTGTCTTTATTATAACTCAAAAATATTGGCAATAGTACTTCATAACAAGTATGCGAAGCAGCAGGTCTGTAGAATAATTGTGTGTGTGTATTTGTGTATTTTCATGTATTAAATGCCATTATAACTCTTTATTGATTTTTATTGTATTTTATTGTATTTTAGAAAAGGTGCAGTGAAAATTTACTGAAAATGAGTTAGAGTTTGAGATTTATGTTTTGTTGTATATATACATGTATATATAGCTTTTATCTATATTAAATGTTAGACGTGTACGTATGTATAGCTTTTATGTGTATTACATTGCTTTCAGTTTTCAAACTACCTGTTTTTAAATATGTATCTTTTTGTTTGATTTAATCTAGGCTGACAGAGTACTTCTTGGTGGTCCTGGTAGCTTTTATTGGCAAGGTAGGTTAATATTTTTTTTAAATTACTTAGTCATAATGGTGTATAATCCTTGCTTGCCTTATATGCCTATGAGATTTTTCAAATTATTTTAAAGAAGGAAATTGAAAAATACAATTTAAGTGTATAGTCACTATCTGTTACACAGTATTCTTTTTTAAAAAGGACTGTAATATCCTATATATAGTATGATATATAGAAAATAAAATACATGGCACATTGTAATATATATTATATATATTCCTAGGAGAAAATAAAACAATATTTTTAAAGTAAATTATAAAGGAAATCTATAAAGTAATTGAAAACAATTTATTTTTATTGCTTCTTCATCTCTGTACTCACGAGGCGATGATGTAAGCGTTAGGAAGTGTGGAACTGATCGATGACAGGCAAAGTGTGGCATTCTGAAAGCTCATGGTTTTAAAGTATTTCGAATTTGCTCATTAGAATATTTAAGTGGTTATTTTCTCATTAATTACTGACATCAAGAATGATTTCTTTGTGTTTGGGGAGTTTTTAAAAGAAAGGATCTTATTAAGTTTCAAAAGAATGTAATTAAACTGGCATCAGTATAAAGATAAAACACATTCTTCAGTCATTCTGGGAGGCCCAATAAAATTACCATCTGTACAAATGCATAACAGATCATTTGCTGACAATTTGAAAACAAGTAACCATATTTGCTTACTTGCTTTACTTTATGTTTCATTTATTATTAGGTACACACAGTTATTTAGTTAATATATTCACGTTTGTTTTCTGCTAAAAAGTGCTGTTTACAAGGTCAGAACTTTTGTTTTTTTGGCATTCTGATTTTCAAGCATTACCAGCATTTGGAAGAACTGGAAAAACCTATGACTATATTGATGTGCAAGTACTTTCTAAATCCGAATTTTACTTCTGTGCTCTACTCTATGTTTTCCTTACTTGCTTTTTTATAGGAGAATGCATGCTTGGTTTTGGTTTGTAGAAAACAAAACTAAAGAAAGAGATTTACTGAAGAAAAATAGTAAAGAAAATAAGAAGGAATGAGAAATGGGAATAAGTGAAAAGTTGAAAGGGATGGTGAAAGAGAGAATGAAGAAAAGAGAAAACTCAGGGAAAGATGGATCAGCATACTAACTGAAACAGAAGAATTTGAATTTCTATGAATTACACATCTATTGGAAAATGAAATGATTTAGGAAAATCGTATTGGGTTTTACAGTTTTAAAATGAAAACAAAAATAGTTCTAATTGCATACAAGATTAAAATAGGAGGTATTAATGCTTTCTAGTAAGATAAAAAACATGGATTTATGTTTTTTCTTCAGTGCTAGTTACATCATTCAGTGGAGTGGAGGGAGGTGTCTGCTGGGAAGGCCTGGGAACCAAAGATTGAGTCTGTGATTCTCAGCCAGGACTGCTTGTTACCTCTGCCTTTTTAAGAGACACAGCTGTGAACATGTTTAGATGACNTATGAGTTTTTTTTTTTTTTTTTTTTTTTTTTAAGATTCTATTTATTTATCTGAGAGAGAGAGCACAAGCAGGGAAAGTGGCAGAGGGAGAAGAATCAGGCTCTTCGCTGAGCAGGGAGTCCAAGGCAGGGAGGCTGAGGCAGGAAGGCAGGATTTGATCCTAGGACCTCGGGATCTTGACCTGAGTCAGAGGTCGTCTGCTCAACCGACTGAGCCACCCAGGTGCCCCTAGATGACAAGTTCTTTTAATTCCTTGAGTATTATGCAGTGTCTGTTCATTCCTATTTAAAAGTTAGGACTGATACAGACAATTGATACTGTGTTGATTGGAATTTTATTATAAATGGTCTAGGATATGTAACTGAAAGACTCACTGGCTTGGCAGAGAATATTTTGTTATAAGATTAAAATCTGCACATTTTACCCTGAATTAATAAGTATGTCAGAATGAACTTTGCCATAGATCTCAGAATTATCCCTATACAAATAGATAAAATTATAATGTTTTATTCAAAAGAGATGATGGGATTTTCCTGTGTTCTTTGATTCAAGAAATAGTTAACTGAATTCTTGCTATGTGTTGGGTACTGTTTAGGCACAGAGGATAAAGTATTGACCCAATCAGAAGGTTTTCCTACCCTAGAATCAACTTTTGTGACCGGACAGATTGGAACAGACGATAAACGTTAGCTATAAATTTCTTTCGGACACAGCAGAAATGAAGAGATTATTTTCTTCATGACATTTGATAAATTACCTTTCTTGGGGTAGGGAACAATCTGATTTTTATGTAGTGCTCTAGCTTTCTTATCTACCTGATAACTTAAGGTTGTGAAGAAAAGTGAACTCACCCATTCAGGCCTCTTCATAAAGGTATCCAGATAATTTGTGGGAAAAAAAATCAGTTGAATCAATTACTATAAAAGTAAAAATATTTAATTGTTTCAGTAGATTTTTCAAATTCTAATGGATTTGTTTGGGAAACAGCCCTTGATTTTATTATTCCAGTTATTTAACATCGACTTTTTTGTGAATTAAGACAAATGCTGTATTCATAATTTTTGTTTACTATCAGTGACTAATTTTAAGAACTAGCTTGAATAGAAGTAATCATGACTTTAGAAATATCAAATTTCAGATTTAATATTATGGAGAGTTATTTAAGGCTAAGAATTAGAAATACTAATCTCTAATGCTATTTTTTGTGTGTATGCAGGTGCCGTGTATCGTCTGCATCATAAATCCCCATTAGAAACTTGCTTTATGTATATTTTTCAGGTCAGCTCATTTCGGATCAAGTGGCAGAAATCGTATCTAAATACGACCCCAAAGTTTACAGTATCAAGTATAATAACCAGTTAGCAACTCGAACTGCTCAAGCTATTTTTGATGACAGTTACTTGGGTGAGTAAAACCAAAATATGGATTCATTTTATGGAGTTACAGTGTTATTTGTCCTAATTTGCATATGCTACCTTAAGCAGGAAAATCTTTTATGTTGAAATAAATTAAGATTTTTTATTTTAAATATAGAGAACAGGAATGTAACAATTTCACATTGTTATTGAGTACTTAGGTTATGTTATATTTCAGTAGTGGAAATTGAAGAGTGGTTATTTATAAACTAATAATAATAGATAACTTTTGTGTTTTTAATTTATTATTTATTTTTTAATTTAATTTTTTTTTGAGAGAGAGAATGTAAGTGAGCAGGGGTTGGGGGAAGGCAGAGAGAGAGAGAGAGAGTCTTAAGCAGGCTCTAAGCCCAGCGCAGAGCCTAAGGCTGGGCTCAGTCTCACAACCTTGAGATCATGACCTGAGTGGAAATCCAGACTCTGACGCTAAAGTAACTGAGCCTCCCAGGCACTCCAATAATAATAGATAAGTTTTAAAGTGTGCTCACATATTCTAGGCATTGTTCTAAGTGCTTCATCTGTATTAATTTAATCTTTACAACAAGTCTATGAAAGTATACTGCTGTTCCATTTCGTAGGTAAAGAAACTGAGGCACAAAGAGGCAACACAGCTTGCCTAAAGTCACTCACTTAATAACTTCCTGTTCTAAGATTCAAGCCCAGACAGTCTGAGTATTAGGTTTCTGTTCACTATGTTATTCATGATATTAAACTATGATCTTTAAGATTTACTAAGTTTTGTTACCTCCCTTTAAATTTCTCTTATTAAACCAAGTACACATGACAGAGATAGTACTTTGCTGATTGAGAAAGTCTATTTGTTGCTCCTTTAAGATGAATTACAGATTTACCATTTTTTAAAAATTGAAGTATAACTGACTTATTATTATATTATTTTTACGTATACAACGTAGTGATTTGGTATTTTTGTATATTGTGAAATAATCATCACAGTCTAGTTAACATTTATCACTACGCACAGTTAACAATTTTGTTTTCTTGTAATGAGAACTTTTAAATTCTACTCTGTTACAACTTTAAATATACAATGCAGTATTCTTAATTATAGTCACCACATTCTCATTACATCGCATGACTTATTTATAAGTGGGTGTTTGTACCTTTTGACCACCTTCATGCATTTTGCCCATCCTTCACCCCCTGCCCCTGGCAATCTCCAATCTCTTCTCCATATCTATAAGGAATTTGCTGTTTTTAACTGACTCCTTTGTAAAATTGATAAGGCAGTCTTATTTTTCTAATAGAGATATACTATTTGAGTGTTTAACTGTTTCCTTTAGATCCATTTACCGTATACATATAAATCTGTTACCCCTAGAGAACAAAATATTACATGACTAAGGGAATTATTTTGACCCTTGAACGATGCAGGGCTTAGCTGCATCAAGCCCCTGCACAGTCAGAAATCTGCATGTAACTTTTGACTCCTCCAAAACCTAACTAATTGCCTATTGCTGACCAGAAGCCTTAGCAATAACATAAACAGTCAATTAGCACATATTTTGTATGTCATCTGTATTCTATACTGTATTCCTACAATAAAGTAAGCTAGAAAAAAGGAAATGCTAAGAAAACCATAAGGAAGAGAACATACATTTACAGTACTGTACTGTATTGAAAAAAATCCATGTATAACTAGGTTTGTGCAGTTCAAACCCCTTATTCAAGAGTCAGCCCTACTTGAAAATATTTTCAAGGAAAGCCTACTCAGCAAGTATGTTTGTGCCCTGACGGTGTTTCACATTTTGTTCCCCCTTTAGGTTATTCTGTAGCTGTCGGAGATTTTAATGGTGATGGCATAGATGGTATGATGCCCTTAAACTATATTTAATCCTTCTTTAAAAATATAGACTAAGCATTTGAAACAGGTGGCATTGAAAAACCTCAGCAGTTTAGGAGTTTGAAACCATTGTCGTATAATGTAACAAGAGAAACGAGGGAGATGTTGGTACATTGACTTGAGCTTGGTCTCTGTTAAACTTTCTCTAGCAGCCGCTGAAGGTTGAGCCGACTGGTTGCTGGGGGCCCCTGTGTCTTCCCCGTCTGCTCCTTTCCAGCCCCTAGCATTGTAGTTTTTCTGCAGCTTCTTTGTCCTCTTGGAAGGGCTTAGTTTCTTCTTTCTGTAGATGTAATTTGTAACGTTCTGGGCTCTGCCTGTAAGACTGTTACCCCATCCTCTGTTTTTCCATCCATCTTCCTTCAGAGCTCAATTTAGGAATCAGAGACCCCATTCCTGGGTCACTGCCACCTCTACCCTATTTCACTTTGCTCTGTATTAGTTTTCATTACTGTACATAGAGCTTTCTTTTGTTCTTAGGTCACTTTATCTTAGCCACTGCTCTTTTTAATAAGATTACAAATGCCTGAGGCACACATGCACTTATCTGAGGGTTCTCAAGAATCTTTCTGTATTTTGTAAAGATTTGATTTTGTAGTTAAAAAAATGTTATGTTCATTTATTCTGGAGTGCCAGTTTTTAAGATTTTTAAATTTGTTTTCTACTGAAATAACAAAACAGAACTTAACGCCTTCTGACATATCCATTTCGTCCTGCAGTTTTCAATATTGGTCTTGAAAATGAGTAATTATGTTTTTCTTTTCAGACTTTGTTTCAGGTGTTCCAAGAGCGGCGAGGACTTTGGGAATGGTAGGAAAATTAAAAGGAATCTAAAAAAAAAAATCTCTGGGTTATCTTATATTTTACTGTATTTCATATGCTTTGTTTTTCCTCCACAGGTTTATATTTATGATGGGAAAAATATGTCCTCCTTACACAATTTTACTGGTGAGCAGGTATGCTTTTCAAATGTTTTTGTTCATTCAACATTTTAACATCAGCATTCCTAATGTTTTAGAACTTTTCTTGGTAATATCATAATGGTTTACATTGAATATATAATAAATATTGGTTTAATATTCAATATTGTAAATATAAAATAGGCTTTAAAGAATTCACCTTTAACCAAAGTAATTTGTGTAAGCAGAGCCTTTTGTAATTGCACATTATGGCTTGTTTTTTAAGGAAATACAGAAATTGCACACATACGTGTCATACACACAAAACCAGAAAACTTCCTTTTTCTTTACTGATGACATTAAATTCTCCTTTGAAATGATCTGTGCCTTTTAATTTTATTAGTTGCAAACCAAAGCCTGGCACAGATGTGTACATTATAGATATTATAAGTAAACTTTGTCTATAGTAGATGAAATAAAACATTGTTCAGTTAAAAAGTAGTACTTTTGATTATATAAGACTGATGAATCACTGACCCCTACCTCTGAAACTAATAATACATCATATGTTAATTAATTGAATTTAAATAAAAAAATATTTTTTAAAAAGTAGTACTTTTGGGTACTAGACATTCTCTGCAGGTACAGGCATTTTATAACATTTTGTATTATATGTCTCAGAGAATTAAATGACAAGTTAGGAACGACAAAGGGAAAATTATCAAGTACAAGAAAAATAAATGTCTGTCAGTTTGCAGATCTGGGTGGGATTCAAGCCCACTTCTTGTTCAGTAGAGGTTGTGGGGCTTGGCGAGAGGCTTGATAGAGTAAGGAAGTAGACTCATGGTCCCCGGAAACCTCTTCCCATGTGTGGCAGTCAGGGTTGGTGCACAGCACAGAATGGCCTGTGGCAGGGGGGATTATCCCTTTGTGCGGCTGTGACTTCTTGACCTCCAGCAGCTTCTTCTGTCGGATGCCCATGTATATCTCCTGACCATGTTGTACACAGTCACGATGCTTTCTTTATTCCTCCTCAGCTGCTTTGTGGTGGGGGAGGGAATATGGACTTTGCTTTAGAACAGAGCTAGCTCTAAATTCTCAGTCTTACTGCATCGGACAAGGTATATGCCACTGTAAATATTGTGGATCATTTGTAAAAATAGGGATACGGGTAACTTCCTTATGGGGTTATAGTAGCAATCAAATGAAAACATTTCAATCCTGGTGCCCAGGGTAAAACTTATCTCAGTAAATGCCCTGCTTTCTTTACACTTTCAAGCAGAGCATCCTGCAAGACTGGGACCCGAAAATAGTATTCTGTTAAACTGCACTGCAAATACAATACACTTTATACACACCCTCTGATCTGCAAATACAATATACTTTATTCACACCCTCTGATCTTGTAATTGAATGCAGAGTGCCCCCTTCATTGTCTTCAGTTATACTGAATCAACCCAAAATAGATAATGTAGGAATCTCCTGTGTCATTGCCTCCTGGTAGCTCCACTAATCAAATTTTGGAAGCTTTGCTAACTTTACTTTTTTTCATTTGTTGACTCATTCCTCACCTTAGTTCATCTTTAAACTGTCATCTCTCTTAGTTTTGCTTTGCATGTTGGGCTGTCTTTAGAACTTTTCTATTCACATTTATTTCCAGCCAGGCTGCTCGTCCGTGATGGCCAGCAGTCTCCTGTAGTGGGGGAAAGGGCATTCCTTCTCTCTCCGTGTTAATCCTGTAATAAATCCAAAAACATCCGTACTGTGTATATTTCAAAAGCAAAGCCACTGGCAAGTAATCAGTTGAGATGTGAGACAAGAATAAAGTCATTCCAATATCTTTCTAAAGAGTGATTTCTTGAGAGTAGCAGTGTTTTCACATAAGGAGAGCCAGTTATGATCTATTAATAATTATTATCTGTTCTCTTCCCTTCATAAACTCCACCTGATAACTTCTTGGGCTCATTTAAAACTTCTGTCTGTGACTGTATGCCTTTCTGATCGTGTGTCTGTGTCTGGCACATGTTGAGTAGTGGAGAGGAAGGGAGATAGATTAGGCCTGGGAAGGAGCATTGATTATACTTGAATTTCAGTGGGATGTGTTGAAGACACTGAAATGATATAATGGGGTATGTTTTGCCCATAAATCTAGGAAAATAAAAAAGCCTCATTACCTGATTGTGTTGATAGAATAAACAAAAAAGAAGAAATTAAGATTGAAAAAACACTGTGTAGAGAAAAAAAAATAACCCTTTCTGTTTGATAAATATACCAAATATATTCACTGTCCAAACTAGTTGTATGAAATGTAAACATTTCATTTTCTTTTTGTTATCCAGATGGCTGCATATTTTGGATTTTCTGTCGCTGCCACCGATATTAATGGGGATGAGTAAGTTTAAAAAGATGTTTGCAGGAACAGTTTTCCTCTCATGTTTATGAATGCTTTACTAAAACTAAACATTATTTTCTTCTGTTTCTTTGTCCCCTTCCTGCTAATCTTTCTATTTAAGGAACCAGCTTGAAGCAATCTTATCGGGACTATGAGAAAACCTCTATGTTCATAATTTCTTTCAATAGCTTTTATGATGTGAAGGAATAAAGTAATTTTTATGAATTACAGTTTCTTAAAGGAGTTAGAGGAAGGTTTGAATTTGAAGTGATTTTATGCTTCAGTTTGGTTATGAGAGATATGGAAAGAGGGAAACTGAGTTTTAATAAGAAAACATTATTAATAGGTGGAATTTGATCTTGCTTTGGTGAGAAAGATTTTGTTCTTTTAGTTATGCAGATGTGTTTATTGGAGCACCTCTTTTCATGGATCGAGGTTCTGACGGCAAACTCCAAGAGGTGGGGCAGGTGTCCGTGTCTCTGCAAAGAGCCTCAGGAGACTTCCAGACGACCAAGCTGAATGGGTTTGAGGTCTTTGCGCGGTTCGGCAGTGCCATAGCACCTTTGGGAGATCTGGACCAGGATGGCTTCAATGGTAAGATCAAACAAAATTCAGCAACGGTGGGTTCCTAATTTTGTGTCTACCCTCTTCTGTTGGAAGTTCATACTAGCAAATCTTCCTGGAAAGAAGCATTTGATTGACAGTGACACACCGGGTTAAATGACAGTTGCTCCTTTTCGTTAAAAAGCAGGGGGAAAGGGGCACCTGGGTGGCACAGCGGTTGGGCGTCTGCCTTCGGCTCAGGGCGTGATCCCGGCGTTGTGGGATCGAGCCCCACATCAGGCTCTTCCTCTATGAGCCTGCTTCTTCCTCTCCCACTCCCCCTGCTTGTGTTCCCTCTCTTCGCTGGCTGTCTCTATCTCTGTCGAATAAATAAATAAAATCTTAAAAAAAAAAAAAAAGCAGGGGGAAAAAAAGGGTTCTCATTAGTTATTATTCATAGAACCTCAAATTAGAATTTTGCTGTAGTTAATTTCTGAAAGGAAATCCGCCTTCCCAGGGAGCCCAGTGTAAGGTGGGGATTATCTGTCTCTGTCCTGCTTTGCCGCAGCGCCCTCTACTGTCCCATTTGGATACAAAAGTAAAAAAACACACCCAGGTACATTGTCAAGGCCATGTTGACTACAATTGCATCCCTCAAAGGTACGATTTGCCGTTCATATTTTTAAAGCCATAACTTTGTTGTGGCTGTCTAAGAAATTCTGAAGGAGGTTATAACTCCCCTCGTGGGGGCAAGTAAAAAATATAAGCTCATTGTTTTATTATAGTCCCATTTAATAATTTAATTAATATCTGTAGGTATCTTTAAAAATCAAAGTTAGCTTTTATTTTAGAATAAAAGCTAGATTACAAATTATCAAGCCTTTAAAAAAAAAGAAATACTATTACAAAACTCTCTGAAGATCACAGAATAGAGTTGAACTGTTGGTTTTTTGAATAACCGATAATATGTAGGAATATGCCCCTTAAAATTTAAAGAAAGTTATAAATTAAAGAGAAAATGTCAAAAATACAATTGACTCATATCTTCCAAGTAGTAGTGGAAAAGGAAGACATTTTTTAAGGCTTCAAGACCATTCCACTCCTGCCTCTCGGGAAGTTTTATGTCATGCACTGGAAATGTCATTTCTGAGGTTAACCCTAAATGTTTTCAGTGTTAGTGAGAACTACTCACAGAGACTTCTTGCTTCCTAAAATAGAGTCCTAAAGATCTTTACTACAAGAGAACATAAATCAAATGGAACTCTGGTGTAAAGTTTAAAATAGAACTTGAACAGCATAGAACAGATTAAGCTATTATTTATTGAAAACAAAGCTACTTAGAAAACACAGGACCAAATTTAAGGTTCTATCTTGAATAAATGTAATGAGTTCTTTGCTATAGCAGGACCTCCGTCTCTGGGTTTTCTGGGAGATCCTGGGAATGTTTGCTATCCCTTTGTCTTACGGGTATTCCAGCCACTTTAAAGAAAGTTTCCTCAATATCATGATCTGGCTGACACCTCGTTCTGCTTTCTGTATTTTTATCAAAATATGTGATCTGTGAATACGACAGTTATAAACAACAGATAAAAAATACCGAAGTTTTACAAAGATTTTACAAACAGATTTTACTTCTAGAGATGGATACTATAGAGGATGATTTTGTTCCCCCCAAGTTTCTCCTGGAGTCTTACTGTCCCAAATAGAAGATTGTGAATGCTCTGAGCTGTGTTTATGTAACTATTTATATATACTTACAGATTATATGTATATGTAGTTCATATATATAAAATGAAGTATTAGTTATAACCTGGATCTTTTCTTTGTTCAAACCTGATGACATTAACCCTTTGTTATGCCATTCATCTTTATTCCTCCCTTTCTACCGACACCCCCTAGGAAACCCTTGGTATCAGCAAGAGGGGTACTGAAAACAGAACAGTAGAGCTATGTTCTATAATAATGTGCAGTATTTGTCAATACCCCTCCAGAAAGAGGGAGAAAACACAGAAAATAAAAACTGAAATGCTCAAAGGAAGAAGTCAGTTGAGTGAAAAAGTAGGACTTTCCAGACTGAACAGATGCCAGCCAAGAGAGAAGATGATTAGAATATATAAAACAATGAGAAGTTTAGAAAAGTTAAAGATAATTTTTATAAAATGGTTTCTCAACACTGGAGTTATCTTCTGTTGGGAAATTATATTTTGATAAATACATTCTTAATGCATATGTGAAGTTAGAAGTTATGCTTACCTTTGAAACTAAGGAAGATAAAAGAAGGACTCTTACATAATTTAAATACTACTTTAAAAAGAAAAAAGAATAACAAATTCTTAGTTTGGTGCTTCCTGAAGGCCAGACACTGTTCTAAGGGCTAAACATGAGAGGATAAATTAGAGCTCATTCATGTCCTTAAGGAATTTAGCATCACTAGGGGCAACTTTTATGTAAACAAGTAGACATTAGAATGCAATCCTCACAGTGTTTGAGGTATTCCTGGGCATAATGGTCTTACCTAAAAGATGAGAGATCAAAGTGCCTTTGGTGTCTCAGGGGATGCAGCATCTGGGAGCCTGAAAGCAGTCTTTGTATGTTAAGATATAATCACGGCAGTTTGGAATGGCTGGCACCTCCGGGCTATCACAGGTGAGATGGACACATCCTTGCTCTTATGAAGGCTGTGTTTTGTGGAGGAGCCATAGAGTAAACACATAATGGGGAAATTCAGACAGTGATAAAGGCTGTGGGTTAAAACAAACAACAAAAAACGGCAGGTTAATGTGATAGTGCTTAGACAGTGTAAGTGAGGGGAGAGTGCATGGGTTCATTGTCAGGGAAAAACCTCTCTGATTAGATGACATTTCATCTATGATCTGGATAAATGGAGCAAAGCTTAAAAAATGTTGGAGCAAGTACTGTTAAGGCAGAGGGAGCAGCAAGTAATAGATCCAAAGATAGGAACTTGCTTGGCATGTTTGAGGAACAGAGGAAAAAGGCCAGGATTGATAGGAAGGGTGAGTGAGGGATAGAACTGGGGGTGGGAGGTGGGGAGCAGTGGTGGAATGAATAAAGAAATCAGGTAGTGTTTAAATGCTTTGGGAAATAATTGAAGGATTTTCAGAAGGAAGGTGTCATGATATTAACCTTTGGCAGCTTTGAGGAGAGTGGATTTTAGGGGCAAGAACAGAAGTGGGAGCCACGTAGGTTGCTTTAGGGATCCAGGGAAAGGATGAGAATGGCTTGTCTAGGATGATACCATCAGAGACAGGGAAGTGGACATATTTATAATATATTTCAGAGTTAGAAAAGGTCATAGTGACTATTTGTTTTGTTTTTAAAATAAGAATTTCAAACTTCTTGCTTGTTTGTATTATCTTAATACAAATTGANGGATCACGCCCTGAGCCGAAGGCAGACGCCCAACCGCTGTGCCACCCAGGCGCCCCTGTTTTGTTTTTTTAAAATAAGAATTTCAAACTTCTTGCTTGTTTGTATTATCTTAATACAAATTGGGCAAGATTGAGATGAAGTCATAACTTTCAAATTTCCAACCCAGACTGACTTCTGCTTCAAAACAAAAACCATGTACATTTAAATTAACTAGACTTTTGAGAGCTGGAATGAACCTTAGATGAATGTTTTGACATGTCCCTTTCTTTCCATTTTAAGGATGAGGTATTTTGAGGTCCAGAAAGGTTAAGTGACTTATCCAAGTTCAGACCCAGAATATCTGACTCCAAGTTAATGTCATTTCCACACAGTTTTGCTTGAATCTCCTTAAATTAGGTTGTTGCTTTTGATCCCTTTCTTTCCATTTTAAGGATGAGGTATTTTGAGGTCCAGAAAGGTTAAGTGACTTATCCAAGTTCAGACCCAGAATATCTGACTCCAAGTTAATGTCATTTCCACACAGTTTTGCTTGAATCTCCTTAAATTAGGTTTTGCTTTTGATTGGAGGATATGGTACTAAACTTTGAATCAGTATTTATGATGATAAATGAGTTGTATGAATACAGGTCCTCCGCCCCACCCCCCGCTATCCAGAAGTGTAGAGCCTTACTGTGAAAACTTTTATAAGCAGAGGGGTGCCTGAGTGGCTCAGTCAGTTAGGCCTCTGCCTTCGGCTCAGGTTCTGGTCCCAAGATCCTGGGATCGAGCCCCTCATTGGGCTCCCTGCTCAGTGGGAGTCTGCTTCTCCCTCTCCCTCTGTCCCTCCACCTCGCTCATGTGTGCTCTCTCTCTTTCTCAAATAAATAAATAAAAATCTTAAAAAAAAAAACAACATTCATAAGCAGAAATGGTGTAAAGTGAAGAAACAACTATCATTAATTTATATGGAAAATTTTTCCAGACCCCCAAAACTTCCCAGACCCAAAAAGTAACTTCTCTCAGGCTTTTATGATACCTTAGGACACATCTTGCTAATGGATGCAAAAAAAATGTTGAGATAAAGTACAGATATACACACAGTTCAGTGCTATGGTGGTTTGATACTGAGATATTGGATGTAATACCCCAGGAAAGAGCTTAGGGGCACCACTCTTGCTGTTCCGGGTGCGTGCAGCCTCTAGGACGGTTTATTGCGAAACAAACACTGAATGCTATTTTGGCTTTTCTTTTTAAAAGCGAATCTTCTTCAGATTTCTTTCAATTAGCAAAACAGGTCCTTTTAGGTCTTACCTAAAAGCAAAGTGGTAGTATGTTTGGAAAGCAGAAGATACCTATATTAAGGTCTTTACCATGTAAATAAATTAAAGCACTAAAGACTTCTTTCTCTCCATATTTGCCCTCCCACTCTCCATTGTCTTTCCTTCACCTTCCCCTTCTCCTCCTTCTTACTTCTCTCCAACCCTCCTTCCCCTCTTTTTTCCCCTACAGATATTGCAATTGCTGCACCATATGGGGGTGAAGATAAAAAAGGAATTGTTTATATTTTCAATGGAAGATTAACAGGCTTGAATGCAGTACCATCCCAAATCCTTGAAGGGAAGTGGGCTGCCCGGAGCATGCCACCAAGCTTTGGCTACTCAATGAAAGGAGCCACGGATATAGACAGAAACGGATATCCAGGTGCTTTCCTAGAAATACATAGAGTTTCTTAGGTTTTTCAGCCCTAATAGAAATAGTTTTAGTTACTGCTCTCTTGATTTATGTTATGAATAATTTCAATTAAATACTTCAGGTATTGTTCATACCCCTGCTATACTGAAGGCACTATTCTCATCACTGAAGGGGGTATGAAGCAAAGACAGCTCTATTTCCTGGGAGTTTCCAACATAAAACACATACTCTAAGTTTTGTCTTTTGTTGTTGTCCTGAAGTCTGTAATGAAATGTCAGAGAAAAATACTGTAGAAGCTAGAAACAAAAGCTGAATGTTCATTCTAACTTTTTAAATGTCTTTTTTTTATTTTTAATGGTCTAGCATTTTTATGGACTTGACTAATCGTGATTTAAAAAAAACATTATTTAATTCTCCCAGTAAGGCTGGTGAGGAATATATAAGCTAGCTCATCTCTTTATTATACCATTTTATGGATGAGAAAAGAGACTAAAAAGTGATTTGCCTGAGTTTGCCTGTTGGTTTGAACAAGGACAGGAAGGGAGGCCTTTTTTCTAGCTCTTATATACTTTGGAGTATTATAATGGAGCTCAATCATAATGGGTCCATTCTTTAAATGAAATATAATGCAGAAGAATTGGTTACCTTTATTGTTGAAACAGTTCATATAAGCCCAATATACAAGTGTGAAAGTGCTTTTAGAAATAGGGCAGGAAGTCGATTTTTACCTGTTAGTATTATTTCAAGAGATTTTTTGGTTATTAATGCAATACATTTGTTCTAGAACTTTTAGAAAATACAACAAAGCATATCTTTCAGTCATTTTTTCCAATGCATTCATACAGTATTTTAACAAAATAGAAGTATGCCTTAGGCACTGTTAATAGCCTATTTTATTCACTTAAAATCAGGAATGTTTCCCCGTATTATTAATTATTCTTCTAAACATGAATTTTGTTTACCATTCTATCAAATGTCTGTATCGTATCTTATTTAACTTTGTGTTTGGGCATTTTTACCCTTGCATGTAATTCCAGGACATATCTCCAATTATTTCCTTAGGACAAAATTCTAGAATTGCTCTGTCAAAGATATGCACTTTTTAAAAAAGTCTGTTGAAACATATTGTCAAATTACAATTCCACTCCCTCCAAAAGAAGGTTTTACAACTTTTTTAAGCACTCAGCAGAGTGAGTGATAATTTCCCCAAATTCGTGCCTACACTGAGGGTCATCTGTTGTTCCTTTAAAATAACTTTAAACTATATGAGAGGTAGAAAATGTTACTTTGTTCTACTTTATCATTTTTAATTATTAGGGGAGGTAAGCATTTTTATTTATTTGTATATATATTTACTTTTGTGAATTTCTTTTTACTTTGTTTTGTTTCTATTGGGATGTTTTTTCTTTTTTTTTTTTTTAAACTGTGGCAGTGCCTTAAATATTGAAAATTCTAACTCCTTAATGTGTATATTTTTCAGTTTGTCACATTTGGTTTTTGCACATAAAAAAGTTCTTAATTTTTATGTAATCCAATCTTACTGATTTTTATGGTTTCTCATGTATGTTTTGCTTAGAAAGGGTTTCCTCAGGTTTACCTTAGGTGTACTATGAGATAGAGCTCTTCATTTTTTCATAATCATGAACCTGTTGTTACCAGCTGCATATAAAAATTAATGCATTCTATTCTTGTTAATTTGAATGCTGTCTCATATTATTCTAAGTATTCTACATAAATGTAATGTGCCTTTTGGTTTTGTTTTTGAAACACTGAAAAAATTTATAATGAAATTTAAATTTATAATGAATTTTGTAATGAAATTGTAAAACCCACAGGCACCGATAAAACTTTTTCCTCTGAGGGGTATGTGTATTTAGGTGATATACACTTCCTTACTGTTGCTGATTTTTACGAAGTATCCATTAAAAAGATACTCATCCACCCAGATGAAAGATTAGCTTTATGATGAGTGTTTGCCATTTGATGATAGCTTATTTACAGTTTTCGTATGTTTTCACCTTTTAGATATTATCTTATAGCCACTTAATGAAGAACAGTTTTGAAACTATGTCTAAATCTTTATTATATGCACTGAAAGTTTTATAGAATGGTATGTGAATTTAAGAAAATTATTGTTATTATTATTCACATGTTTTTCTACTCTCTTTTAAGACTTAATTGTAGGAGCTTTTGGTGTAGATAGAGCTGTATTATACAGGTGAGCATGTTTCCATATCCTGTAACATAGGAATACTCTGAATTATTTGACAGTTTTATAGTTAAGTCCAGTGTTTGAATTGCAGTTTAATTTTCTTGAAGTAATGATAAAATTTGTTTGTTCTTTCTCGTCAAGTATTGCTACAGGCAGGTAGCATTTACACAAGGAAATCCCAAAGGAGAGAAAGGTGTAGATTTTTTAATTTAGAAAAGCATTCAGATTTTTTCCTCTTTGTTTTTAAATTGTGTTAAAAAATAATTCTCCTGCATTTTAAATCTCTTTGAAATTTATATGAGTTTACATTTTCTTCTAAAGAGGCAAGAAATTAACTTGATGTTTATGCCACAGCATTCTGTGAGCACAAGGGCAGTATGTAATGACTCCCCAAATCAGTATTTTTATTATTAGAGCAATATGTATAAATCCACTTACCTGTATTTCTCAGCTTCATCCATGTTCCCGGTTATTCTCTATGTTTAATCAATTCCGCATGCTTTAGGCTACCATCTGGCATCCCAAGTAGATTAAGGTGTTTGCACTTCCATGGGATGTGTTTGTGCATGCCGGGATAACTAACATTAGTTCTGTGTAATGGAATTTATGTCGGCCAACTTGGCGCCACCTGTGTGTTCCTATAGATTCCAGGATTTATCATGATTGAGATAGGCATGCTGACCTGAGCCTACTAGATTTTTATAAAGGGTTCAATCTGTGCATCTGAACTTTGGAAAGCTATTTATCACTTCAGTTTTTAAAATTGTTATCAAAGAATTAATAATGCATGTAGTAAAAGCTCAAACAGTACAGAAAGGTCATAAACAAAAAAACATACTTTATCTCATGTCAGTTACTGGTTTATAAGAAATATTCTGTGCATTAAAAAATTGTGTGTTTGTATGCATCCTTTGTACATTGTGGGTTTTTTTTCTTTCTCATATAAAAATTATATCTTGGCTATATCTTAGAGATCATCTCGCATCCACACAGATGGATTTATGCTGCCCACTTCCTCTACTGTACTGCATTGCGTTAGGTAGATGCCCCACAACATGTTTAACCATTCTGCTGGGGTGGACTGAGTTCAGATAGGTTGGCCAGTTGTCCCATTTTGCCTGGAACTGAGGGATTTACGGTCATGGGACTTTCAGTGCTAAAATCAGCACAGTCCCTGGAAAACAGGAATAGTTTGTCATTCTGTGTTTTGGTTGTTTTTATTCTTTTGCTATTATAAACAATGCTTGAGTAAACGTTGCACTTACATACACAGTGAATGTAAACCTAAGATGCTTAGGTCAGTCTAACATTTCAAATAACCTTTTTTTTTTCTTTTTTTTAACCAGGGCCAGACCAGTTGTAACTGTAAATGCTGGCCTTGAAGTATACCCTAGCATTTTAAATCAAGACAATAAAACCTGCCCACTGCCTGGGACAGATCTCAAAGTTTCCTGGTAAGGGGATTAGTTTAATAAGTTATTATTGTGATTGGTGCAGTCATTATGAAAACAATTGAAAACGAATGGGGGGGGGACCTGAAATATTGCTGAAACAGTTTCTGTGAGTATACTGTCTTTTCATAGATTGAATTATGGAAATACTGTTCCAAAGTAGATATGTAGAAGGCTCTAGAAATATGCTGTAAACTAGTATGAACTTCATTTTAAAAAAATGNCCAAAAAGGAGAAAAAGCTAATAAGATCTCAGAACTCATTTATATTTAATTCTAAACAGGCCCATGAACATTTTAATTTTTAAAAGGTATCTTTTCCAAATTTAATATCTGTGAATAGCTGTATGAAAAATATTATATATATTAAATCTATATTATAAGTAACATATTAGCACTATAATATACTTGTTGTTCTACTTGTTCCCTTACTAGTTTCTAAAGAAAACTCTGATTTTTTTGGTAAATTTAATGTCTGAATTTTTCTCTAGCCCAGTGTTTCTCAAGTTTCCATTATGTGTATGCTATTTTTTGCTATGATTTTTGCTATATTTTCATTCTACCTGTATTTATAATTTTTTAAAGTTTTTTTTTTTTTTTTTTTAAGTAGCTTCCACGCCCAGCGTGGAGTCCAATGTGGGGCTTGAACTCATGACCCTAAGATCAAGACCTGAGCTGTGATCTAGAGTTGGATGCTTAACTGACTAAGCCACCCAGGCATCCCTAAAGTTTTTTTTTCTTTAAATTGATTCATGTTTTACTTAAAAACATTTTAAAATAAGGTAGAGAAACCCAGTGCCTTTCTCATACATGTCAAGATAAATATTAAATGAAGAAAAATCTTGACCCATTTACTACTAAAATTACCATGAGTACCCTACTTTGGAGGATGCTGTTCTTTATGTTCCTTGGTTACACAGAAAAATCAGAGAACTTCTGCAAAATGGAGGGTGGAATGATTGGAAGCTGGGAAAATTTTACTTCAGAAGAGCTAATGAAAAAATATTTTTGCTGATTTTGTTTTTGGATTATTATAATTAATAAAAACATTTTTCAAAATTTATTTCTTTCATTGGATTGCATTAAAAATTTAACATTTTGTCTTAATTTTATTGATTGGCAGTGAAGTTGTTTTCAGATTTTGGCTTTAAGTTTTACTGTCTTTCTTCCCTTCATTTACTCTGCATGCCCCTGTGAAGTTGCTAATAATATCTTTTAAATTATGCAAATAATTCAAAGGTTTTGAATACACTAAACAGTAGTTTTCATATGTTTTTGATTATGGCACATAGTATGAAATAGCATTTTGCATCGTAATCCACTAAAGACACGTATGTAATTTAAACAAAAGTTCCATGAAATCTTAACTTCAGTCAATTTTATTTATTTGATTTACTTTTTTAAGATCGTGGCTAACTCAACCCATTAAACTAATTTCATGACTGGTTAATAAGCCCATTCACAGCCCATTAATAAATCATGAAAAACACTGTTCTAGAGAGCTTTCTAATTAAAGGAAGCTTTGGTGGGGCTTTTTAGTAAATGAGATGTTATTTTAAATCTGGTCGGTCATTTCCCTCATTGAGATTTATCAATAGGTTCTGTAAACGTGAGAGGAAGTTAGGAGATTCTTTTCTTTTTCTTCCTTTTTTTTCCCCCATCAAGGTACAATGAAAATAAATGTGCTTAAATTACCGAAACATGAGTTAGGTTATTCTGTGTAATTTCATGTTTCAGGAATAATATTAAGACATGAGGAAAGATACAAAAGGCTTCACTATATAAACTGTGTATTAGAAATGTGAGATTTAGGGGTGGTATTCAAAAATATGTCTAAACTGATTATAGGATTTGTATATATTTTTATTTTTCTACAGTTTTAATGTCAAGTTCTGCTTAAAGGCAGATGGCAAAGGAGCACTTCCCACGAAACTTAGTAAGTGTTCTGTGGAAACATTGCATAATGATTCTGCGTCTATAGCACTCAGGAAGTATTTTAAGATATTTGATTAGTTAACACAGTTGTTATTGTTGTTCTTCATTTGACATTTATGCTTAGAGACACTTAACAATGCAACATAATTATCTTGTTGACTTTTAAGTTAATTTGGATAGAATACATACTTACTGACGTTGTGAACAAAGTAGCCCAGTGAATGGTAAATATAGCCTTCAGAAGGTTAAACAATTACCAGTGAGAGATAAATGAACTCTAGGGGAAATGGGTATCATTGTTTATAAATAGATGATCTACTGAAGAGTTGATATTTTATGTGTTAGAGAAACTTCCAGCAATCTCAGGAGTAGGAGTGCTTTAGAAATGGTGGAAGAAGAAGTCGGGGCCACTAAATTTAACCCACATGACAAGCTCCTAACTTGAATCTTTCTTTCCAAAAAAATGGTTTACATGGTCCAGAGAGCAAAGTAGGAGAGCTAAGTGATTGTTGCCATTTATATTTAATTAATTTAACATATTTAACATATTTTCATTATGTTAGTGACAAGTGCTGAGAAATAATGATAAAGCAGGGGAAGAGGACTGAATCTTTTGGGTATGTGTTTGTGCATGAAAATTCACATAGAGGAGCAAGGCAAGGCATCGCTAGAAGATGACTTTTCAGTAAAGACCCGAAGGAAATGAAGGAGCTAGGGGATGTCTGGAGGAGTATTTTGCACAGGGGAAATGGCGACTTCAAGAGGCCTGAGACAGGAGTATGCTTAGTGTGTTTGAGAAATACAAGGAGGGCAGTGTGGGTGGGCAGAACAGACCTGCAAGCAAAATAACCCTGTGTTCTCACCCAATTTGACATGAAGTTCAACATTTAGAGAAACTTAGAAAGTTGGTTCTAAAGGTCTGCACTCTTGTCCACTTTGAAGAAACTACTTGAAGAGGAACTGAATCTTAGAAGGAAGTCACCCTAACAACTGTGCTTCAGACTATTGGTTGCACATTCATTTTAAGATAATTCTTGATCCAGTCAACTTTGGTCACCTGCTTCATCGGGGACATATTTATCTGACAATCTGATACGGCAGCTTCAATAGAAGTAGTAGTTGCAGGTGATGCAAACTGTTTATTCATCATAGTGTCTAATAAAATGGTATGGGTACATACATATTAGTAAATATTTCTTAAACAGCAAGAAATTGCTGCTACTTGCATTAATGGTGGAAGTCTTAATTCACATACATTTCATGCCCTGAACTTCTTTCTCTCTGCTTAAATTAAAAGAAAAACATTTCCCTTTAATCTGATAGTTTTTTTATTACTATCATTATCTGTTGTCTGGATTAATATATGGCATTACCTTGGGGATCATTGGATTGATTATTTACTCTTAAATATTTATTCAGAATTCACATGTTATAGTCTCACTACATTGTGTAGACATTTTTAGTGAATTACAAGGAGATTATTTCTTAAGAAGTAAATATCTCTGTTTACATGAAAACTCTAGGTATCTAGTACAGATAGGTGTCCATAAAGATTATGTTAGTTATAAATCCTTTGGTTTGTATAGACTTCCAGGTGGAACTTCTTTTGGATAAGCTCAAACAAAAAGGAGCAATTCGGCGAGCACTATTTCTCCATAACCGGTCGCCAGGTCACTCTAAGAACATGACCATTTCAAGGGGGGGACAGATGCAGTGTGAGGAACTAATCGCATATCTACGGGTAAGAGATAGTTTTCTGCTTCATTATCTTTTACTTTTTACTAATTTTTAAAAATCAAAGTGATTTTCACTTTGTATAAAGTCTTTCATATTAAATCAAAATGAAAACACCGAAGAATACACTTGGGAAAATTTGGCTTTTTAAAGTATCAAACCTGAGTAATGGATTTTTGCTCCTGGCAAACTGGATATTCCAAATGGCTATTCTACAACAATGCTACTGAATAAATTATACCAAACATATTTTCTTAAGTATTGCTTGTTCTCAAAACATAATACAAATTTCCAGGGTCCAAAAAAATAAGCAATCAGTTAAAAACCTACATTGGCAAAATTTGACTTGTGAGTTTAATGTGAATTATGTGAGCCAGACTCACTGGGGAAAGGATGAGCAGTAATTGCCCCAGAAGAAACAAATTTCAAACCTGCAAAGGCTTGAGGTGTTGAAATTATCAGTTACAAAACATGAATTTTTATAAAATGTTTAAAGAAAGAATAAAATTTAAAAAAGGATACAAAAACATCAGTGAAGATTTGGAAGACTGCATAATTAACAACCTCAATTTAACAGACCTATATAGGATACAAAAATTGACCATATATGGGTCACAAAGGAAGTCTAAACAGATTTCAAAAAGTTGGAATCATAGAAAATACACTGTTTGATCATGGTGCAATTTTTAGAAAGCAATAACAAAAGCAATTTTTAGAAAGCAATAACAAAAGGAATTGTGGTTTTAAATAACTTATAGATCAAAAAAGAGATCATAATGGAAATCTACTTAGAAATGAATCGTAATGAAAATTCTGCTTATCAAAATGTGTGGGATGTCACAGAAGCAGAAAATAAAGTAAATGTATAGCCTTAAATGCTATTTAATTTAAATGAAAGATTGATCAAGAAAAAATCGAGGGAAAATAAAACCGAAAAAAATTAACTCCACAAAATAAGGAATTAAAAAGGGACATAGCTACGGGTAAAGAAGGGATTACAGTAATAGAATATTATAATACCTTGTGCTAAGACGTAGAAAAACTTAGACAAAACAAGGTTATACTTAGAAAATCATAACATAACTGCCATAAAAAGAAATAGAAAACCTGAATAAGCCATTTTAGCCTTCTAAAAATTGAGTTGACAGTTAAAAATCTTTACACAAAGGAAACACAAGTCCCAGATGGTTTTATAGGCAATATCTACCAAACCATGAAGAACAAAACATTCCAATACTAAGCTCTTTAAAAGAATAGAAGAATAGAAAATGTGTTCAACTTAATTCTGTGAAGCCAGTGTAATTGATACCCAGAGTGGTGGAGGATAGTCCCAGCAAGAATTTCATGCCAGTCTTTCAGAAAGACATAGATGTAAAATTACTAAATCAAATATAGGCAAACTAATCCTAGCAGTTTATTAAAAAAAGAAAAATAAGTAGACCAATTTTGATTTGTTCTGGGGTGAGTTAATGTAAAATATAGAAGTATAACTTAACACACGAATAGACTGAAGAAAAAACAGGAACGTCTTAAATATAGGAAAAGCTTTTGGTTAAATTAAATAACTCTTCATGATTTAAATAAGCTTCAGGGGCGCCTGGGTGGCTCAGTCGTTAAGCATCTGCCTTCGGCTCAGGGCATGATCCCAGGGTTCTGGGA